>NW_017670323.1:936353-968146 GCF_001879085.1 Nicotiana attenuata
TTTGGGAATTGGATTCCTATCTAAACTAGCAATGCGTAGTGCTCTTAATTACGCTTCCAATCATAATTGTTTGCTTTTTACTTCTAATATTATACTACTGAGATGCTAAATTAAACTAAGAATAATTTCTTGAAAGGTTTTCAAAATAGGTAACGAGGCACTAGGGAAGTGACTTTCCCCTAGGTGAATACTTTACGGGTTTTAAAGTCTAAGGCAAAGTTGTTATGTTTGGGATCGCGATATAGACAATGCACGACACTACTCACTCTATACCTCTCGGTAGCTTGAGTGACTTTGCCCTAATTGACTTTCTCAACACCAATTGGGTGTCGAAATTATGCAAGCAATGTAGGCTCAAGTCCAGTATTACTATCTCTAGATTTAACCCTTTAATTGGGGCTATCAATATCTTGAGTACGCCCCAATTCCTTGTTGGAATGATTTCCTGGACTCAAGCTCTCTTTCTCAAGAAGAGCCCAAGTCACATCGGCACAAATTAGTGTTTGCAACCACTAATTCAACATGGAAAATCCAAATATCAACCACCCATAAACATCTAAGCCTTAAAACACAAGACCCATCAAATACCCACACTAGGGTTGAGCCACAATCCTAGCTAATGGGTCTTGCTGCTCATAATAATTAGATGAAGAATAACCCTATAATATGTTTACAAGCTAAGAATTAAAGATTCAATGATTAACCAACTATAAAATTACTCAAAATACACTAAAACCGTCGTTCACGTGCTCAGCTAAAAGTTCGATACCCTAAAAATCTGAAAAAGAACTATTCATGCAAGGCCGAATACTCTGGACAAAAATACCCCTGACGGAGGTACTGCGGACCGCATAAAATGGATTGCAGCCGCAGTGAGGCTTTTTAGCTTGATTTCTGAGTCTATGAATCTATCCACCGCGGACCGCATAAAATGGACCGCGGCCGCGGTGGCTTCATCGCGGACCGCACAAAATAGATTGCAGCCGCGATGGCCTCCAATCTTCAAAACTCCCAACTCTCTGAATATCCTCTCCGCGGACTGCATAAAATGGATCGCGGCCGCGAAGAGTCTACTGCGGTCCGCACAAAATAGACTGCGGCCGCAGTGCTTGAGCTTCCAAAAATTGCATCTCTCTGATCTTTTCCACCGTGGACCGTACTAAATGGACTGCGACCACGGTGAATCTTCTGCGGCTGCAGTGGATTTTATGCTGCAGCAGTGCCTTGACTTGTTCTTGGTACTTGTGCAGGTTTCACTCCTTATTAAGCTAGTTTTGACTACTTGTCACTTTTTTTGACCAAACCCTGCAAACAAGTACAACATGTAAGACTTTGGGACTATTTGTATACATTTCTAATCAAAACTCAAGTAAAAAGGAGTGTAAAAGTGAACTAAAATCCCTAGTTATCAACTCCCCCAAACTTAAGCTTTTGCTTGTCCTCAAGCAAACAAAATAAGTCCCACCTCCTAAAGAATACAACCAAGAGAATTCAGCTGACCTAAAGTGACCTCATCTAGCATCAATTGGGACTAACAATTGCCCTCAATTCCAATGAATCATTAGCTACATTCAACCTTTTAAACACCATGGTTTAAGTGCGACACAAAAGCCTCAAGGATTGACTCAAACTCATCAAGGAAACTCTTTCTACTACTTTGGTCATTGTGGAACCCAAACTCATACTCCTCAACTCTCCATAAGCAAACCTTACTTTTAGGTTGTAGCACTCAGAACGAGGATTGTGGAAAACACATTCATCTCTCTCAAAGAAAGGTCACAAGTTCGGCTCTAAGTACCATAAGCACTAATATAAGCTTTATTCAACTCAAGATCATATAGGGCTTTTGTGGAGATATGGTGAAGGCTTTTGGTTCAGGGTAGGAAATATTTGGTTTATGTAGGTTCCATCTTCCCTTAAGCACTTCATTTGCTTCATTTTAGCACACATTCTCTTGACTTATTGAGTCATATATTTCTTTCTTAGGGGTTAGAGAGACACACAGTCACTCTCTCTTGATCATTTCAAAACCTTTTTCTCCTTTCTACACTTTCCACGCCTTTCATCACTTTACTTTTATTGAATCTCTTCATTTCTTCTATATTGTTCATTCTTTTTGACTTTTTGATTTTCTTTCTTTTTCTTTTTGCTTTTCCTTTTCTTCATTTTTGCACCTTTTACCACTTTGTTGCATTCCTCGTCTCTCCCCCCAAACTTATGCTTTTGCCTTGTGCTAAAGAAAGATAGGGTGCCAAGAGAGGATCTTTTTTTAAAAACAGGTAAAGACTTGTGTCATGGTCTTTGAAGAAAAAAGGGCTATGGCTCAAAGGGGTTGACTAGGGACATTATCATTGGTAGGCTATGGATGTTTTCAAGATATCATTTGGATCAATGAGAGCCTATAATCACTTCTCAAGTCAAACTACACTTAGGATTTCGCCTAGACAAGCATTCAGGGCAAGTTCTAGACTCAATGGCACAAGACTTGGACTTGCAATTCAAATTCTCACCACACAAGCTATAGGATTGCTAAAAAGACAGAGTCGGGGGCCCACAACGACCTTAGCTGAGATTTGAGCAACACAAATGGTCCCGAAAAATCACTTGATGATTGTCGGCCAACACAAGAGTCTCAAGGCCAACACAAGAGTCTCAAGGTCACCACTACAGAAAAACAAAAAAAGAAAACAGACTCAAACCCTTAAGAAGGTTGTCATGCTATCCATCATCGGAAAGAGCCACTCGGTTCACACAAATTCCACCTTTGGAAAGAACCGTGGCATTAAGAAAACCAAAGGCTTATTGCACGCAAAATTCAAAATAAGAAGCTACAAAAATAAAGTAAGAAGCTATGAAAGAAAATGCGGAAAGTAAAATGAATATGTACAATAGGGGATCTAGACGAATATACATAAGAGGTAATGAATATATACATCAGAAAGTAACTTTATACACAGACCAAAGTTGCAAAATACGAAAAGTGAACTAAACTGGTAAAATTATATACATACCAAAAGTGAAAATCAAAGCATAATAAGACGAAAATAGCATCATATTTACAACCCAGTATCATCAAAATAGGGCTACCCCTTCAAATGAAAGCTAGCATTGTCCTCAATGTTAACTAACCAAAAATAGCTCAAACAAAAAAGATAGAGAGTAAAGAAAACTCCCTATTGGTCCTGGGTCTGCATGGGATCATGAGCCTGGGTCCTCTGACTGTTCGGGAACCTGTGACTGGGTCCCTGTAACCTGTGCCTGCACTGGGACCTGAGGCTGCTTTGAGACCTGGGGCTGGCTGGAAGAACCTCCCTGCGGGTCCTCCAACTCAATGACTGCATTATCTGCTCGGGGGATCACTCTTCTCCTCTTTGGTGCCCTCTCCAACTCCTGTACCGGCTCAGTCTGAGCTGCTGGAATTGGGTCATGCAATAAAAGCTCCAATGGCAAGTGATCAGCAGCCTTCATCTTCTCCACTTCTGCCCTTAACTCCTTCACAGACTCCCTGGAGGCTCGAGTCTTTCTCAGCTTCTTTGTCTCCTTTGTCAGCTCCTTCAATGCTTTCCTATGAGCACCTACAACCTCCAATATCGACTGCTGGTTCTCCAAAATCTTCTTCTGGTTGGCCAGAAGCTCCTTGAGAGTCTCCTCCACTGACTCTGGAACCTGTGCCTGTGGGGGCACGGACTGGGCTGCCACCGAGGTAAAAAGCACAGACAGCTTAGAAGTAGCTGTATGCATCCAGTTGTTGATACTGGCAAGGGTTTAGATCAAACGGTGGGCAGTTAATGGGTAGGCTGTGGATGAGGGAATATCTGGAGCAGTGGAAGTAGAGGGTCCTGGGGCAATATCTGGTGTAGCTGAGGGAGGCTGAGTAGAAGGAAATACTACTACTGGCTCTTCAGACTGGCCAGTAGAAGTAGTGGCTTTTCCTTTTGGATCTTTATTTTTGGGGTTGTCATCACTCTTTAGGCTGTACCAGGAAAAAGGCAGCTTTGGTTTTACCTTCACATCAAACTTCCTTTTCTCCACCTCCAGGTCGTCAAAGTACATTATCAGGAAATTTGGGAAGGGATATGATCTATCACGTTCATTGACCACCCGTGTGATCACACGAGACATGGCATCCGGACATTGATCGGGTACCCTGCCATAATTGAAGCCACCAAGATTTCCCGGGAGATAGGAATCGAGTTCTCATGAGTAGTGGGGTCCAGCCTACTACACACGAAAGTCTCCCACCCCTTTGCTTCAAAGTTCAAGGTTCTCCTCAGAACTAGGACTCCTGCTATCAACCATGCTGGGTGGTACCCGGGAGTGCCAGGTATTCTGCCACCCACGGACGGGCTGCCTCATCCAATGCCACCTTTTCTAAATATAATGATTCATCTTCCTCCATAAAGCCCAGGTAGTCATTGATTGTCTGCCCATCGAACTTCACTGTCAAATCCGGCACCTTAGTCACTTTAGTGCCCTTTTTGATGTGGGCAGCATTAGCATAGAATTCCTTGACTAAGTGCTCATTTGCGTCCTCGACGTTGCTTATATTTCCCAGCCCGGTCTCTCTCTGAATTGCCTCTTCACATTAGGGTTGTGAGGCAGAAGGTCCCTCTCAATGAATGTCCTCTCAAGTATCAATTTCCTCTCGGGCCACCACTCTCGGAATTTGTGGTATGCTTTCTCACTGACGAATCTATCCTGCCAAGCATCCGGGTTTCTAGTTCTCTCCATTCCCCCGGTTTGGGCCACACCCCCTCCTTCTTCTTCTATGGGATCCTCACCGGGTGTTGAAGCTGTAGGTGAGGTAGAAGAAGCACTATCACCGCTCTCGGCTGAGCCCTCAGACGACTTAGAAGAAATATGAACTAAAGCTTCAGTAGTAGGAGACCCGGAGGGGTAGGTTTATCTCTCAGTCTCATCCTATCCGGGAAGTCAGGGATATACTCCGGCACTGAATCAGACTCATATGCCTCCCGGGAGGGTACATACTCACTTCCCTCTGAATGGGAAGCAGCTCTATCCGCAGCTTTGATTAGTTTTCTTGTTTCTCCAATTGTTTTCCGAACTTGTGAGGTCAATTTTATCATTCCTCGTCCCCTACCCCGGGAGGACTCTCCTTTTCCTTTTTGTTTATCTCCACCGCCTCATGATTTAACCATTGTCTGCAAGTGAAATTCATTTAAAGCTTGTTAGTATCAGAGTATTAGAAGCATCAGTGAAGAATATCCTTTTTGTTTTTCTATATGGAAAGCAAAGGATCGAAAAGTGTAAATGAAGTCCTGAGGTCCTATTTATAGAAAAAAAGACTTGGGACCCACGTTACCTACCCACCGCGGTCGCATAAAATGCACCGTGGACCGCGGTGGTTTACCACATGAAGCATTAGGGAGAACATCATTGCGGACCGCACAAAAAGCTTCGCGGCCACGGTAGGTTACCGCGGACCGCACAAAATGCATTGCGGCCGCGGTGACAATCTTCAGAGAACCCCCATTTGTAACTATTCACTACTGCGGACCGCATTGAAATTTTTTCCCCTACACTAAGGCCATTGCGGCCGCGAAAAATACAATGCGGCCGCAGTGCAAACTTCAGAGAGTGCACATTTTTCAAACTTGGTCTTGCACTGCATCAAAACAACCCTATACACATCTCACAACCAGTTAGTCCAAAAGCAAATCCTACACTAGAAAGAAAATCAAAGAAAAATAAAAAGAAAGACACATGGGTTGCCTCCCAAGAAGCTCCTGATTTAACGTCACGGCACGATGCAGGTTACCATCAAATCACATTAAATGGATCATTGCCACTACGTGGCTGTCATCAATCTTGCCAAGGTAGTGCTTGACTCTGTGCCCATTAACTCTGAATACCTCACCATTTTTGTTTTTCAAGTCAAGTGTACCAAACGGAGTCACAAGCACCACTTCAAAAGGTCCACTCCATTTTGACTTAAGCTTTTCCGAAAACAAACGTAACCGAGAATTGAACAAGAGAACCAAATCACCCACTTTGAACTCCTTGCTACGAGCATACTTGTCATGAAGGTACTTCATCTTGTCCTTGTACAAGGACGAACTGGAGTAGGCATGGAATTGGAATTCATCAAGTTCATTAAGTTGCTCCACACGAAGATTTGCTGCCACGTCCCATTCAAGATTCAGCTTCCTCAAAGCCCACATGGCCTTATGCTCTAACTCAACCGGAAGATGGCAAGCTTTCCCAAACACCATCCGGTACAGAGACATACCAATCGGGGTCTTGTAAGCAGTCCTATAAGCCCATAGAGCATCATCCAATTTCTTTGACCAATCGGTCCTATTTGCATTGACCGTCTTTGACAATATACTCTTGATTTCCCTGTTTGAAACTTCAACTTGGCCACTCACCTGAGGATGATAAGGAGTAGAAACTTTGTGATTGACACCATACTTTGCAAGCAAAGTGTCAAAAGCTCTATTGCAAATATGAGACCCCCATCACTTATGATTGCTCGCGGAGTGCCAAACCTGGTAAAAATACTCTTCTTGAGAAACGCAACAACACTTCGAGCCTCATTATTGGGTAAAGCCACGGCCTCAACCCACTTTGAAACATAGTCAACTGCCACTAGAATGTATGTGTTGCCATATGAACTAAAAAACGGACCCATGAAATCAATGCCCCACACGTCAAAAATATCAACTTCGAGAATAGTATTGAGAGGCATCTCAACTTTCTTCGAAATACCACACGCACTTTGACATTCGACGCATCTCTTCACAAGTTCACTTGCATCCTTGTACAAAGTTGGCCAGTAAAACCCACAACTAAGAACTTTTGAAGCTGTTCTCTCCCCACCATGATGACCGCCATAGGGAGAGGAATGACAAGCCTCTAAGATACTCAATTTCTCCTCCTCCAGGACACGCCTCCGGATCACACCGTCAGTGCAGATCTTGAACAAGTACGGCTCATCCCAATAGAAGTCCAAACTATCCCGTTTAAGCTTCTTCCTTTGGTTAGAAGAGAGCTCACACGGGACAATACTGGTCACAAGGAAATTAGCAGCATCCGCGAACTATGGCATACCATTCACTGAAACAGAAAGGAGTTGCTCATCGGGAAATGAATCATTAATTTCTAGGCCATCGCAAGGCCTCCCCTCCTCCTCCAAGCGGGACAAGTGGTCCGCCACTTGGTTTTCACTACCTTTCCGGTTCACAATCTCCAAATCAAACTCTTGAAGTAACAAGACCCATCGCATCAGCCTAGCTTTGGAATCCTTCTTCGTCATCAAGTATCGGAGTGCGACATGATCGGTATGAACTATGACCTTGGCTCCCATGAGAAACGGCCGAAATTTCTCCATTGCGAACACAATAGCCAACAACTCTTTTTCAGTCACCGTTTAATTCACTTGAGCATCATTCATTGTCTTGCTCGCATAATACACCGGGTGAAACATTTATTCACTCTTTGACCCAAGACCGCCCCAACCACAACATCACTCGCGTCACACATGAGTTCGAAAGGCAGGCTCCAATTGGGTGCGGTAATAATAGGAGTGGTGGTCATCACCTACCCGGAAGGTGAGCTCCCCTGCTTCCACATCAACTAAGGCCTTCCCAGTAGCAAGGAAAGGTCTTCCCAAAATTATAGGCACCTCAAAATCGACCTCACAATTGAGAATCACAAAACCAGTTGGCAAGATAAATTTGTCCACCCGGCGAGAACATCATCAATTATACCCAAGGGCCTCTTCATCGATCTATCCGCCATTTGCAATCTCATGGAAGTCGGCCTCGGTTGACCAATACCCAAAGTCTTGAAAATTGATTAGGGCATCAAGTTGGTACTCGCCCCCAAATCACATAGAGCTTTTGCAAAGTCTGCACTCCCAATAGTGCACGGAATGGTGAAAGCACCAGGATCTTCTAACTTCGGAGCCATTGAATGCACTATAGCACTAACTTGGTGGGTCATCTTAATAGTTTCACAGTCCATGGATCTTTTCTTTGTCACCAAGTCTTTCATGAATTTAGCGTAACCCGGTATTTGCTCTAAAGCCTCCACCAAAGGCATATTAATGGATAAACTCTCCATCATGTCAATAAATTTCTTAAAGTGGTTCTCATTTTTCTGCTTCGCGAGCCTTTGAGGATAAGGTGGAGGTGGCCTTGGCAAAGGAGCCTTGACTTTAGGCACAACCATTTCCGGCATGTCTATTACGTGTTCCCTAGACGGGTTCACGTCATTCAAAGTTTCCACCTAGGTGTCTTTGATATCAATCCTCACTTCTTCATTCAAGTTCTCATCAATCACATTTTCAACCACCAAAGGGATCTCATCCTCTTGCAACTCAACTTCATCACTCGAAATTTCCTGTTGTTTGGAGTCATTCACATCACCGCCTCGTCCACTTCTTGTAGTTACCACCATTTCATGCCCGGTATTGTTCCCACCCTTCGGGTTGACTACCATATCACTAGGTAGAGCCCCCTTAGGGCGAGTATTCAAGGATTGTGAGATTTGGCCTAGCTGAACCTCCAAGTTTCTGATTGAAGTATTGTGGGATTCCAACTGAGCATCGGAGTCAGCATTCTTTTTCATCATCTGTTCAAACATCATTTCAATTCTCCCCTTGTCATTGTTGGATGAACTAGGACCTTGGGATGGGAATGGGGGTGGATTGTTCGGTTGTTGATACATTGGGGGCCTTTGAAAGCCTTGCCCCCGATTTCCCTGATTGTTATTGTTCCAACCACCATATTGTTGTTTCCACCCCAGTTGTTGTTGTTACTGCTCCAGTTACCCTGATTGTTCTGATTATTGTTCTAGTATCCCCAATTTGGATTTTGGTTGTTGTTCCCCCAATTATTGTTCCCTTGTTGTTGATTTCCCCAATTGCCTTGGGATCTCCATTGTTGTTGTTGGTTGGAAGAATTGCCCCTTTGGCCTTGATAGTTGTTCAAGTATTGCACTTCTTTATTCTGCTCATCATAACCATCATCTTGGACCCCACCACTGTCTTGGTCATATTGATCCGAACTCCCTTGGTTCTGTTGGCCTCTTTGTCTTCTTTTTTTCACTAACAAGTTGACACCCTCCATAGCATTCACTTGTCGTGGAGTTTGAACCTGTTGTAATTGTGCCTTTGCTAGCTGGTTCATTGTTGTTGTCAGTTCTTCTATTGCCTGCCCATGATCATGGAGCTCCTTGTGCAAGTGAATGACCGTGGGGTCACCCTGTGGCACATTTGCTCTACTTTGCCAAGCGGATCTCATCCAATATCTCACACGCTAATCATACGGTGTGTTCATGAAGTTGCCCCCGGCGAGTTGGTTCACTATGCACTGGTTAGTGGTGTTAATGCCCCGGTAGAAAGTCTGTTGTATCATTGCCTCAGTCATATCATTGTTGGGACACTCCTTTACCATAGTCCGATACCTCTCTCATATTTCATGCAATGGTTCGTTGGGCTCCTGTTTGAAGGCTAAGATTTCATCCCTCGGAGTTTCCATGTGCCCCGGTGAGAAAAACTTCGCAATGAATTTATCCGCCCACTCATCCCAAGTAGTGATGGAATGGTTGGGAAGTCATTCAAGCCAGTCCAAAGCCTTCCCTCTCAGTGAAAAAGGGAATAGTCTCAACCGAAGTGCATCCTCAGACACGTTTGTTTTCTTGCTCCCCCAACAGGTATCCACGAAACCTTTAAGGTGCTTGTAAGCATTCTGATGGGGAGCACCAGTGAAATACCCTCGCTACTCCAACAAGGTCAGCATCACATTTGTAAATAGAAAATTTCCCGCCCGGATCCAGGGTGGGACAATTGCACTCGCATATCCTTGATTGGGAAGCACCCGAGGAGCCGCTCTTGGAGGTGGCGGGGGAGGGTCTGGAACATTATCATTAGCATTGGCCTGGCGGCCTCTCCTTTGTCCTTGAGGCACTAGAAGCACCTCATCATCTCCGTTATCATCAATCTCCCCCCCCCCCCCCCGGAACCACGTTTCCAAGAGGGTCATTGTTGTTGTTTGCCGCCATGTTGTACCTGAATTGGCGTCACACACAAGTTAGTATCATAGAAGGAAAGAAAAACAATACACAAAGCTATTTAGATAGATAGACGAAACCGTTAGCTCCCCGTCAACAGCGCCAAAAAGTGATCGGAGCCAACCCTACATCACTACGGAGTGGAGAGAGTGGTCGATGCAGCTTTTACCCGAAAAGGTCGGGATCGAATCCACAGGGAGCTAGATTTGGGAATTCGATTCTTATCTAAACTAGAAATGCATAGTGCTCTTAATTACACTTCCCATCATAATTGTTTGCTTTTTACTTCTAATATTATACTACTGAGATGCTAAATTAAACTAAGAATAATTGCTTGAAAGGTTTTCTAAATAGGTAACGAGGCACTAGGGAAGTGACTTTCCCCTAGGTGAATACTTGACGGGTTCTAAAGTCTAAGGCAAATTTGTTATGTTTGGGATCGCGATATAGCCATTGCACGACACTACTCACTCTATACCTCTCGGTAGCTTGAGTGACTTTGCCCTAATTGACTTTCTCAAGACCAATTGGGTGTTGAAATTTGCAAGCAATGTAGGCTCAAGTCGGGTATTAGTATCTCTAGATTTAACCCTTTAATTGGGGCTATCAATCTCTTGAGTATGCCCCAATTCCTTGTTGGACTGATTTCCTAGACTCAAGCTCTCTTTCTCAAGAAGAGCCCAAGTCACATAGGCACAAATTAGTCTTTGCAACCAATAATTCAACATGAAAAACCAAAATCAGTCAAAATATCAACCACTCATAAACATCTAATCCTTAAAACACAAGACCCATCAAATACCCACATTAGGGTTGAGCCACAACCCTAGCTAATGGGTCTAGCTGCTCATAATAATGGAAGAAAATAAATAATTAGATGAAGAATAACCCATATAATATGTTTACAAGCTAAGAATTAAAGATTCAATGATTAACCAACTATAAAATTACTCAAAATAGGCTAAAACCGCCATTCACGTGCTCAGCTAAAAGTTCGATACCCTAAAAATCTGAAAAATAACTATTTATACAAGGCCGAATTCTCTAGACAAAAATACCCCTGACGGAGGTACTGCGGACCGCATAAAATGGATTGCAGCCACAGTGAGGCTTTTTAGCTTGATTTCTGAGTCTCTGAATCTATCCACCGCGCCACCGCGGACCGCACAAAATGGATTGTGACCCCGATGGCCTCCAATCGTCAAAACTCCTAGCTCTCTGAATCTCCTCTCCGCGGACCGCATAAAATGGATTGCGGCCGCGATGAGTCTACTGCGGTCCGCACAAAATGGACTGCGGCCGCAGTGCTTGAGCTTCCAAAACTTGCATCTCTCTGTTCTTTTCCACCGCGGACCGCACTAAATGGACTGCGGCCGCAGTGAGTCTTCTGCGGCTGCAGTGGATTTTATGTTGCAGCAGTGCCTTGACTTGTTCTTGATACTTGTGCAGGTTTCACTCCTTATTAAGCTAGTTTTGACTACTTGTCAATTTTTTTTACCAAACCTTGCAAACAAGTACAACATGTAAGCCTTTGGGACTATCTGTATACATTTCTAATCAAAACTCAAGTAAAAAGGAGTGTAAAAGTGAACTAAAATCCCTAGTTATCAACGCCTACTCAGGTTGCAACCAAATCCTCATGGATAAGGAGGATCAAGAGAAAACTACTTTCATCACCCATCAGGGAATGTACTGTTACAAAGTCATGTCGTTCGGATTAAAGAATGCAGGGGCAACATACCGAAGGTTGGTCACCAAGATGTTCAAAGACCAACTCGGCAAGACAATAGAAGTCTACATCAACGACATGTTGGTTAAGTCAAAAAGAAAAGAAGATCACATCGGCCACCTTAAAGAGGCCTTCGATATATTAAGGTGGTACGGCATGAAACTAAACCCCGAAAAATGCGCCTTCGGCGTAACCTCGAGCAAATTTCTCGGTTTCTTGGTATCACAAAGAGGCATCGAAGTCAATCCAGACCAAATCAAAGCCATTGAAGGGATACCTGAAGTGTTGACCAGCAAGAAATAGGTGCAAAAATTGACTGGCCGTATAGCCGCCCTGTCGAGATGCATCTCACGGTCATCCGACAAGTGCCATAAATTCTTCAACGTGCTGAAAAAAGACAACGGACTCCAATGGAATTCGGAATGCATCAAGGCCTTGAAGGAACTAAAAGGCATACTTGTCCTCGCCTCCACTGCTCGCCAAAGCAGAGCCTGGCGAGCACCTCCTAATCTACCTGGCCGTCTCAGAAGTCGTGGTCAGCGAAGTATTGGTCCGCGAAAACAAAGGTACGTAGTCTCCAATTTATTATATTAGCAAAACCCTGGTCGACGTCGAGACGAGTTACCCCCACCTCGAAAAATTGGCTTTAGCACTGGTCATAGCTTCAAGAAAGCTTAGACCCTACTTTCAGTGCCATCCCATATTGGTAGTAACGACCTTCCCTCTGCGGAGCATCCTACATAAACCCGAACTGTCGGGAAGACTGTCTAAGTGGGACATAGAATTGAGCAAGCATGATATAACATATCAGCCGCGAACAGTGATAAAATCGCAGGTACTCACCGATTTCGTCGCCGATTTCAGTACCAATATAATGCCCGAAGTCGAGCAAGAAGCTTCTCGTACTTCTCTTGGGCAACCAGACCTTTGGGTCCTTTTTACCGACGGCGTATCCAAACCGTTGGGATCAGGATTAGGACTCGTACTCGAAGTCCCAACGGGCGAGGTTATACGCCAATCCATACGGTGCCCCGATATGACTAATAATGAGGCCGAGTATGAGGCCGTAATTGCAGGATTAAAACTAGCTCTCAAATATGGTGCACGACGAATCATTCTCAGATGCGACTCGCAACTCATCGTCAACCAAGTTACACGGACTTTCCAAATCAAAGAACAAAGGCTGCAAAAGTACCGGGTAGAAATTCATAAACTACTGCCGGAATTCGATGAATGCCGACTAAGGAGAATTAGCAAAACATCAAGGCAGATGGCCTCGCCAAATTAGCAACAGCCACCAAAAATATCACTAAGGAGAATGTTGTCACCCTCCTTCACTCGTCAATAGACCAACTTGAGGTACATTCCATAAATTTAACTTGGGACAGGCGCAATCGCATCATGGCATATTTACAGGAGGGAGTACTCCCACAAGACAAAAAGGAAGCCAAAAAGCTTCGAATGCAAGCGGCCAGGTACAGCATCATAAATCACGACCTATACAAGAGAACGTTCGGAGGCCCCTTGGCGAAATGCCTAGGGCCGAATCAAACAAGGCACGTGCTCGAAGCATTACACGAAGGTCATTGCGGTGCCCATACAGGCAATAGAGCCCTCGCCAGATGCCTCATTCGGGCAGGATATTACTGGCCCACTATGAAAAAGGAAGCCGCAGATCATGTCAAGAGATACGAACAATGCCAAAAATATGCACCTATGATACATCAAGCGGGCGAACACCTCTACTCTGTCACTTCGCCATGGATGTTCATCAAATTGGGAATGGACATCGTCGGACCCCTCCCAGCAGGGCGAGGTAAGATACGTTTCCTTTTGGTTTTAACTGACTACTTTTCCAAATGGGTGGAAGCAGGTGCGTTCACCCAAATACGCGAATAGGGAGTCAGCGCATTCATATGGAAGAACACCGTATGCCTATTTGGCATCCCTAAAGAAATCAGTTGTGACAATAGGCCCCCATTTACCAGGAAAAAGACCACCGAGTTCTTCGAAAAATGGCACATCAAGAGAATACTCTCCACGCCATACCACCCCACCGGCAATGGCCAGGCCGAATCCTCTAACAAGACAATATTGAACATCTTAAAGAAAAAGCTCGAGGACGCTAAAGGGTTATGGCCGGAATTGCTACCAGAAGTACTATGGGCCTATCGCACCATGCCGAAAACAAGCACAGGCGAAATGCCGTATTCACTAGTCTACGAGACTGACGCCATGATACCTGTCGAGGTCGGAGAGCCTAGCCTGAGATACTCCAATGAAAGTGGAAAAAACAACGACAAGAACAGAAAACAAGACCTCGACGAGGCAGAAGAACGAAGAGACATGGCTTACGTAAGAATGGTAACCAAAAACAACAAGCAGAAAGGTACTACAACACAAAGGCCAAAATACGACCACTCAAAGTCGGAGACTATGTTCTCAAAGACAAAACACTAGCAAGAAAAGATCCGAAAGAAGGCAAATTGGAACCAATTAGGACGGGCCATACAAAATCACAGCAGCAGCAAGCAAAGGAGCATTCCAACTAGAAACATGGAAGGAAAACTACTACAAAATAATTGGAATGTCGCCCACCTCGAATACTTCAACTTCTGAAAAAGGACGCCCCTCAAGTCGTACTCTTTTTCCCTCACCTGGGTTTTGTCCCAATTGGGTTTTCTCGGGGAGATTTTTAACGAGGCGATGAAGGGGACATCTCGAAGTTCAAAGTATAATTCATCGCCCCGCCTGCCGATTGCTTCTCCAGGCCGAACGATGAAGGGACTAGATACATGGGAACTTCTCCAATATATGTATGAAACGGAAATATATATAGCACTCTCTAGTGAATGAAATAAAGCAGCATTTTGTACTCTCCACTAAGACACTCTCCAATGAATGAAATAAAGCAACATTTTACTCTCCATCATCTCTTGCATCTAACATTCGACCTCGCTCGAATTACTTAACATTCGACCTCGCTCGAATTACTTAACATTCGACCTCGCTCGAATCACTTAAGATTCGACCTCACTCGAATAACTTAAGATGCCCTCACAGCAAATGAAAATAACAATTCGGAGGTACACAGCAAAAAGGTAATCATTCCATTACAACTGATATATTACAAAAACTTTTTATAAAGGGCTCGAAGACACCCTCACAAAAATAGCAAGGCAAGACAAAATAAATACAACGGCCCTACTCCACGTCATCCCCCGCAGCATACTCCTCATTATACCAAGAATCGGAGGCGAGCCTGTCCGCATCATCATCGACATCATCCCCGCCAGGCGTACCGGGATCGTAACCACAGGCCTCACGGCGGCACGTGCTTTGACACGAACACCCTCGAGTTCCGCCTCGGAAACCTTCACGTTAGCATTCAAGGACTTGTACACGTCAAGTTGAGCCTCGTCATGAACCCACATCTCATACAACTCCCGCGGCACAACGGGATCAACAGAATTATGAGACGTAGATGGCTGCGACTGCCGTCGCACTTCCTATGCCTTCAAAGCAACAACCTGTTCGTTCATTCCGGACAACTCCGCCTCCAGATCTTGGATCCGCTCTTCTAATCTCGCTACCTTGAGCATCAACGTCTCCACCTCATTATCCCATTCAGACCTACAAACACGGAAGGCATCATCCAGGGCTGCTACTTCAGAAACGGCGGCCACCCTGCCTTTTTCGGCACGAGCCAATTCCTCAGCCTTAGCGCTCAACTCACCCCTCAGATCGATAGCCTCCGCCTCCCTTTGCCCTAGCTCAGCAGTTAAGGTGGCCACCGGCGCCTGAAGATCGGCGTTCTCGGCCATCACCCCCTTGCTCACCTCAAGTTCATCGTCCTTGGCCCTAAGAGCCGCCTCAAGTTCACTGCATCGACCTATGGCCTTCATTAGCTCATCATCCCACTCTTTCAGCTTTTCGACTTTCTACGCCAGCTCTTCCTCTTTCTGCTTAAGCATGTTGCGAAACAGCTGAAAATCACTATCTTGAGTGAAGACATCGGCCAATGCACGGTGCTTGGTGCGGTATTCTTTCTACTTGGAGGCCACCTTCCCAAAAATGGTCGTCCTTCGTTCATCCCTCCGGTAGCACTCGATCTCCATAATAAGAGTCTGACATGCAGAGGAAAGAAAGTCAGCATAAGTAGGTTACGCATGCGAAATAAATCCTAACAGGAAAAAGAAAAGAAAAACACTTACTCGAAAAGCCATGCCAGAAATGCTCCGCGATAGCTTCGCGTCACTCATCGCCTGAAGCGCCGCGTTCTCGGAAGCGGCGCACAAGGGAGAAAATGCTAACACTGCCTGCTCAGAGTTCGCCAAAAGATCATAACCCACGAAAATGATTACGTGTCGGTTAGGACCCTTCATCCTTACTTACACGCGGGTATTTCTCTCCAAAAAGACCCGCACATCTTCGGGGTCGATGTTCGAGCCTGAACCATCGCCCTCCCCGAGCACTGCTCCATCCCCTCCGGCAGCCGACGACGTGCCACCTTCAACAGCCCGTACAGGTTCCCCGCCTTGGTATGTCCCCTCGGCCCTAGGGGACCTCCCCGCTGCAATAGCATCCGCCATAAAAGCGGCCCCTGCATCTAACGTAGGTGAGGACGCCACTCTCGAAGCCACGACCTTTTTCTTTTCAATACCGGTGGCGATGGCCTTTCCGAGCTCCATCCTCCTCCTCTTCCTCGACGGCGATTCATCCCCGTTGGAGAACTCATCTACGAGGTGGTAGACTGGTCGGGAAGAGATATCGTCCCGTATAGCGACATCCCGAGGAGGAGGTCCCTAATTGACAAAGTCTGAGTACGACCTCCGCGGGCGGACTCAGCCAAAGTAAATTGCATCCACGCCGATGCAATGGCCTGGCAAAATGCCGGCACTGGAGCTTTTTTTGGAAGCCCGTCGACCTATCACTACAAAGAAGTCGTATCAGTAAACGGCAGCAAATAGCTGAAGATCAAAACAAAAATAACACTTACTAGACGTAACCTTCTGTCCAAAGCGTTTGTAGAAAACTGCCCAATCTCGGATCCCCATCGTGTAAGGTAGCACGCGAGCCACCCAATCCTCAATGTCGGTGACGGGAAAAGGTGCACGCCTCTCAGCTGCACAGAAAAATAACAGATGAATAAAAATCAAAAAGAATAAAAGCAGATAACAAGTGTATGTCCTCGACACCTACGATTATGATTCCACTGCTTAGGAAATCCAGCAGGGTCCGACACCAAGTGCTCAGTTTTGATAAAAAAGTACTTGTGCCAAAACTTCCGGCTCGCCCTGTCATCCATTCCAATTACCAGCCCCCTGGTCCTGCGATGTCGCAGATGTATCATGGTACCTCTGTGAAAGCTTGGGGAAAACAAATGTAGTAACTGGCGGATATCGACCTCACAACCAGCCAACTCCGCATACTTTGTCAGCATCAGAAAAGCTTTATACAAATACGGAGATAACTGCGCCGGGCAGACATTATAAAACCGACAGAACTTCTCCGCCAGCGAAAGAAAAGGGAGAGTATAACCAATTACGAAAGGATAAACATAAAAAGCACAGTATTCAGGTCTATGGACCTCCACGATGTTCCCCCCAGCTGGAACCATCTCGATGTGAGAAGGAATATGGTATGTAGAACGGAGTTCATCTATATGAGACGGCCCAGTTTCGGAGATCACCGGAACGGGAGAAGGAGCGGGTTCTTTATGGAAATTGTTCCTAGATAAAGGGTTTCTGGGGAGTATCTCTTCCATGGTAGGAAAACTCTCACCCTCCTCAGCCACGAGATCCTCACTATCGGAAGGAGGGGCCACCGACAACGGAGTAGCGTCGGAAACTTTGTCATGTACGCGAAGAGTTCGGGACATCTCGACAACAAAAGGTATGCTATTAAACCTAAAGAAAGGGATGGTGACTAAACAGGAAGATGAGAAACGGAATTGCAGAAACAAATCTCATAACAAGAACTCATAAAGAGGATCGAAGGAGGATGATGTACATATAAGGGGGGAAATGACGGAAATTTCTGAAAAAAACGAAACCCTCACTATTTATAAGGCTGGGTGGCGCGAGAATTAAAGCAAAGGATTGTCAATGGCGCTAAAACTGAAGCGACAAGCACACAGACGCTATCTCGGGAAGATGCGTAATGATGACGCGCGTGGTAGTGACGTCACATCCTGGTAACCATACCAATCAGGATTCCGCAGGTTGTGTCGTTCTCTCGATCTTAGCCGACCCGCCGTGATGTAATAGCCAAATTCTCCCACAACGAAAGCGAATGATGTCCGCTTATCGAGGACATGCGGGGCTACGACCTCAACAAGCGGAGGGACTAACTGTATAGGCCCAAATTTGGTAACAACTGTAACGGATAAGTAAGACAAAGGACGGGGTCGACCACGACACAACGATTGAAGATCATCCTCACAAAGGCCGACGCCAGAAGCGGGCAGCTGAGATGGGATAGTAACGGTAACTTAAGATTAGAAGTGGGCATAAAGAATATTCCTTTGGATATTCTTTATGTTGTACTTTTTAGGGTTTTTTGGGAATGTCCCTTATAAATAGGAAGAGATATGGAACAAAAAGGGATCTGCCCTTTTTGGAACTGGAACATATTGTAAATGTTGAGAAGAATATACAAGAGAGTTGTCTTATTCGTTTATTCAAGCACATGTTGTTCAATCTCTATCCATAAATCTCAAGATCCCATACATATTCCAACTGCCCTCCTTTCCACGTCGTCCTCAGAAGAAAGGAATCTCCTAATCATATAATCATTGGGTGATAGTTCCTTTCCCACTATCATCTTTGTTATTATTTACATTTATTAATTATACATTTATGCTATTACATGGACCGTCAATCATAGCAAATTAACTCCACTACTTAATACTCCCGAACTCTATCGGTTATACAAGAGTTTGGTTTTGTTCGATCTAGAATTTATTAGATACAACTAAGATTCACCCCTTTAAACTTATCATTAATTGGTTTAGCATTTATTTGCTCAAACTTATATGTCATATGTACTAACTTTCGTTTCTCTGTACATCTCTGTCTCAATTTGTTAGCGCGTCTCACTTTTATGTATTGCATTCTACTAGTATCCAGTACCTTTTTGAGTTTTTATAAATAGCTTAATAGTAGAATAAAGATAATCTTAGAGAGTAAATGAAGTAAAAGAAATACTTAAGAGTGAGGGTTTTTTCAGTATACAAAATTCTCTGATGACATCTTTTAACGTAATTTCAATAGGTAAGATATATAAGCACCGCGAGTAGAGATTTGACGATAATGAATAGGACAAATTGGCGGATGATGCAAAGGAAGAAAAGTCCATATAGCTATTTTCCTGCAAAAGGCAGATCTAAGGGCAACCATGAAGGGATGCCTAAAAGTGAAAAAGCTTTTTTTTTTTTTTTTTTTTTTTTTTTTTTTTTTTTTTTTTTGCATATCTTAATGCTCTTTATTTATTTTCTGTTTGTTCTTCAATTTGTTTTTGCTGGAGCTGCATCATCACGAGGAGAACGATTTTCCAAATCGGTTAGTAGTAAACGTATACGAACTTTTAACAAAACAGTTGCCTTTTTCCCTCAAGGAAGAATACATTTGACAATACCAAAAGAGAAGTTATTTTTACACCGGCCCCTTCCTTCCCCCTAGCATAACAAGTAAAAAAATTTGCAACATCTTTAAATAAATGACAGTGAAAATATAACTGATAGATCCCAATTACAACCATATGCTAAGAAGAGGAATTTGCTGTTGTCGAGTTATGGTTGCGACAGAATTGAAAGCTGTTAGCATCCATTCTTTCCAACACAAAATGCCCCAACATGTCCTTTGACTTCACCAAATTCTCTTTGCATAAGAACTCATCACTTGTAATTCTATCCACTTGCTGATTAAAATCATGCACAAAAATATGTGTCTTTGGATTGCCACCTTTCTTGCTCCGCGCCAAAACGCTGGCAGTAAAAATAGCTGACATTCGGCCAGGCGCCTCAGGCCAGTACCCTCTTGGACCATCAACCAAAATAACATCCCAATCCACTTCGTAAAATTGATTTGGAAGATCATTTAGCCCGAGTTTGCACTCCGAAAACAACAAATTCTGCACTGGCCTGCATTCGTTTCGCACTTGTTCCTTAACTCCTGCGATCAATTCCTTCATTTCACTCAATTTGGTCGTGTACTGCACGTCATAAGCTTCAATTTCTGGATATTTTTCCTCAATGTAAGCGGCATAATAACGATTTTCGTCAATAAAAACCGTTCGACCATTGTGATTCAGGGCTTTCCATAGACGAGTCTCGTGGGTAAGTCCAAAAACAAGTAAATTACAAGGTTGAGAACATTTTTGGAGAACATCAGCAATATATTTCATATCTGTATAAGACATGTGCTCTGTATTGTTAGAATTTGAAGCGTAATGGACAAGGGCCATAGCCACAGCCTTTGACAATGGTGGGGTACTTGAACTAGTAATTGTAGATGCGGAAACCACAGAGGCCGTGATTTTAGATTCTCTGGTGTAAATCACAGTAAGAAGAGATGCAAGTGTCAAGAATGAAACAAAAGCTAAAGCCCAAAAACGATTGGAACTTCCTTGTTTTTGGATATAAGGGTGAAGGAGTATTAGCTTTGTGCTACTTCCAAGACTATTCTTCATCTTTGTGTTTGTAAAGGAAAATTTTTGATTTGATTTCCCTCTTTGTAAAGATGGATTTGGAAATTGGAATGAGTTTCTGAGAGAAATGAAGCTGAGTTTTAAAGTAGGATACTATAGACATGAATTGGCAGATGGTGGAGATTAATACTAATCATGACATTACAATCCTACCAATATTTGATTAAGTAAAGCAAGGTCTCGTTGGCAAAGAAGAAGTTGACTTGTTGACCATCTGGCTGTGATTGGCTAACTCAAGCTTTTTCTAACCACCTCATTTTTTTCTTGCTAAAAATGGTTTCATATTGAAAATGGAGTAGTTGGAGGGAAGGTATTTGGTAAGGTGCTAGCGACTCAGTAACTAATTTACAAGCAGGAAGTCGCTTTTCCTTGCTCATTCCATCTTCATTTCTCACGCAACCTCTACTTAATAAACACATATTTTACTCTTGGGAGCACACGAATCAGCTGCCAGCAGATTCCATTTCCGCAACATAATAAATACATTAAAATACCTTCGCTACAAAATTAGAGTTAGTTGATGACATATACTACTAGTTTTCTGAATTTTGTTTTAACTTCCGCTCTTTAATTATTACAACCTGAATGCAACTATAATATTACTTCTGTTAGAACAATCAACTAAAGTTGAAAATTCTCTAAATTTGCTACGGACTTTCATTTAGGTTTTTATTGTCAGAGTCCTAAGGTTCAAAATAAAACTTAATTGAGTCCTTGTTATGACACAGTGCAAAAGGGTTCAATTTCCATAAAACGTATGACAATGCAACTTATCTAGAATCTCTTATATTGAAGTTGGGGTAAGAATTCAAAAACGATTAAAATGACGTATTGAAGCCTTAAATATTAACATACGTTTGCTCGTTTTTTGGTTGGTACGCTTTAATTTCTATGAATTTCCGAACGTGTGTAATTAATGTCCATGTAGTAATAACTTCTATATGGCAAGACCAGTTTCAAGAATAGTAAGAAATGTTGGGGCCTTGTTCAGAACCAATTATCATTGTGGGCCTTGTGATGTCATTTATCCTTGAAATCTAACCCTTTACAGTTTTGGGCCCGGGTCATGGAAATTCAGCCTCAGCCTTGTCGTGAATAATTGTCTGGAGATCCTTGACCAACACTACACCAAGCACTGTAATTCGTTATGGATTCAAAAATTTAATTCAAGTATATAGTAAGTCAACAATAGTGAGCATAGGTACACCCCTGCTAGAGCTATAGATCTACAGTTGGTGTATAGATATATCTATGGCACGTTAAGCAGAGATCAAAACACCCACTACCTATCAAACTAGTTTTGTTTAGCGAGCAAATGATGAGTAATCGCCCCTTTCCACAAGAGTTGCTTCTAGTCAAGTGTGCCATAATTGCTAATAAAGCGAGGACTCAATTTGTGCTTTGTTTTTTAGAGCCGCAGAGCGATTATTGGCGATTAGAAGCTGCTCAATTGCCAAAAAAGGTAAAGCATTCTCTTTAGCTTTGTAAATTGGCCCACGGTAGAGGAGAAATGACAACTCTAAGAGGTAAAGGAACTTTGTCGTGCCTCAATATATTTGTAGTATCGTCTTTTTATGAAATGAAAGACGCTACTTTTGGGAAAAGAAGGATTAAGGGTGGCAAACTTTGGTTGACACGCCGTTGAAAGTTTGGACTTGAAGAAAAGAAGGAAAGAAGCTAAAGAAAACAAAGAGAAAAGAAAAGGAACAGCATAACGATATAAGACCACTACAAGGCCCTGCCCATTTTCGCTTAATTGGGAACTCTATCTGAATCATTCAACTCTTTGAGACATTAAGTGTATCTATTTATTTTCACCACCACCAGCTACTATCGCCATTAGCTTTTAGAGTGTGCTTTATCAAATAAATTATTCCGACTGTATAAATTAAAATTTTCTCTATTATTTGGTTCAAACATTTTAGTTTTTAGAAACAGTTTTGTACACTTTTTGAGAGTAAGCTCAAGTGCGCGGAGAGTAATCAGAAAATCACGCCATGATTCTCTTAAAATGGATGTGCTCCTAGTCAAAAAGGCATATAGTAGTGCCAGCTCCATTATTTTTTACTCTTCCAACCCTATGGGCTATGGCGACTCTCTTCTAGTGAAATAGTGTTGCGAAAACGAAGTCAATGTAAGCATAAATGCCAATATTCTAAATCACTCTTAACCGAACTACAAAACATCCAATTGTGTGTAATATCATTGAGGAAAATAATACTATCTTTTAAGATAGTTGTTTTCTTTTTACTCTGTTTATTATACACAATGTGCTATTGATACGTGAATTTGATGTTTATTTGAAAGATTTTGTGATATCCATGAGTACACTAATGCGAACCTTTTGAGAATTAGGTGAAATTGAAAAAAGAGCAACTCTAATTCAATGAAAATCTCACCTTCAAACAGACTTATAAACTTAAAATTTGATTAACACAAGGGCGGAGCTAGCCCATCGAGTACGGGTTCGGTCGAACCCAATCGCTTTGGTTCAAACCATGTATTTGTATTAAGAAATTTATTGAATATGTATAAATTATTAATTTAGAACCCAGAAACTTGAAAGGACTAGAATCCCGAACCCACAATCTCTAAATCCTGGCTCCGACATTAACTCATAAGATGTTGATTCTATAGCAACTCTGATTCCTTCACCGAGAACGAGAAGGAAGTCTTATCAAATAAACAAGCTGTTTTACCACAAAAGTACTAAACCTTTTCTTAAAACGAATTAATGAGGAAATAGAGGGTGAATCCTAGTTAAATATAATAACCACTAGATCTAGCGTTTAGATGTATTGATGATGTGGGGCTGAATCCGAAAATGTTGTATACCAACTACAGATGCTCAATGATTGTCAATGAATGTAGTAATAAAAGCATGCAATAAATGTAGATAATGGCAATGAATGTAATAAGAAGGAACTTATCACCCAAATGTTAGATGACTTGGATGATTCTCCTTCCTGACAACAACGTGGAGTAATAGAAAATGAAGATGGACAAGGAATCTTTGGATCTTGTGAATAAAAGGTGTATATCGAACAATGTAATCAGTGGACAAGACAAGCTTTTGTATATTCTTTGTAGTCAACCATTTACAATGTGCTCTTATCAGAAAGTAAAGATCCCCCTTTGTTCTTTATCTCTTCCTATCTATAGGGGATATTCCTAAGAAACCTTAAAAAGTACAACAGAAAGAATATACAATGGAATATTTCTTCTTTCTATTCTAACTTATTCTACCGTTCCTTCCGTACATTCTTTACTTGACCTCGGCACTAATCCTTCTTAAGACGACTCCTCGTCACTGTGCAGTGGTCGGCTTAATCCTCGACCACGTCCATTTGCAGTTATTAAGTCCAGTCCAAATTTTGACCAATACAGTTAGTCCCTTTGAGTTTGAGAGGGTTTATGATAGCGGAGAGCTTACGCAGGCTGTTGAAGGTGGCTCATCATCAGCGGCTGGGAGAGGTAGAGCTGTCCTTGCGGGGGACGATGATTCTGGCTCAGACATCGACCTTGAGGAGATACTGACCTTCGTGGAGAGGACTACTCACGTGGAGATAAGGACGGGGGGGTCCTAATCGGCATATAGTCATTTTCGTAGATTATGACCTCTTGGCCAACTCATACGGGCGGTCCCGGCCTTCGCTCCCCTGTGCGCCCCTTTCGAGTATAGGACGCTACAGACGCTGAAAGATGCAGATCTATCATTGGGTATATCTGGCATGGCCTTGCGAGTAAGTTCGGTTTTCCCATGTTAGGTTAAGTTTGTTTCATATGTAACTTGCTTACACTGACCTCTTCTTTTTTTTTTGCATGTCAGACCCTTATTATGGAGATTGAGCGCGACCGGCGGGAGGAGCGGAGGATGGCCATTTTCAAGAAGATGACCTCCAAGTACAGAGAGTACCGTTCTAAGCACTGAACGCTAGTCGACTTTCTCAGCCAGGATGGCCAGTTTCGGTCACTTCGTGATGAGCTCAAGCAGAAGGATGAGGAGCTGAGAAGAAGGACGAAGAGCTGAGGGAGAAAGACGAGGAACTTATGAGGGCCATCAGCAGGTGCAGCGTGCTTGAGGGAGCGCTAAAGGCTAAGGAGGACGAGCTCGAGGTGAGCAAGAGAATGATGGCCGAGAATGCTGACCTTCAGGCGCAGGTGGCATCTTTAACGGTTGAACTCGAGCAGAGGGAGGCAAGGGCCGTCGATCTGAAGGATGAATTGAGTGCAAAGATCGAATATTTGGGTCGAGCTGAGCAAGTCAGAATGGGCGCTGCGGCTGAGGCGGCGGCCCTAGATGACGCCCTTCGTGTTTGCAGGTCCGAGCGGGCTAACAAGGCGGAGACGCGGTGCTCAAGGTAGCGAGGTTGGAGGAGCGGATCATGGGTTTGGAGGCGGAGTAGTCCGAGTTAAATGAGCAAGTCGTGGTCCTGAGGGCGAGAAGACTCAACAGCAGGCACAACATCTACATCTCATACTTTTGCCGATCCCGGCATGTCGCGGGAGTTGTATGAAATGTGGGTCCATGCCGAGGCTCAACTTGACGTGTACAAGTCTTTGAAGGTTGCTGGGAAGGTTTTCGAGGCGGAGCTTGAGGGCATCCGTGTCAAGGCACGTGCAGCTCGTGAAGCTTGTGGTTACAACCCTGGTACACCCAGCGGGGATGATGATGACGACGCCGCGGATAGGCTTGCATGTGATCCTTTGTATGATGATGAGTATGCTGATGGGGATGATGTGGCGTGAAGCTTTTGTCCTAAGTTTTTTTTTGCTTTGCTATTTTTGTGAGGTCGTCCTCAAGCCCTTTGTAAAAAGTACTGTAATCCGACAATTGAAATGGAACAATTGCCTTTTTGCTATGTATTTCCGGATTCCCGTTCTCTTCTTCTTCTTTTTCATTTGCCACCCTCTCTTTGATTTTTCTTAAAATTGAGTTATACACATAAGATTGTTGTCAACCCTAACCTTAACCACCCACAGGTACAAAATGAGCACTATCCAGAACACACTCAGTTGTAGATGAGGCTCCACTGCAGCTTCAGATGTAGTGGTATGACTTAGGAGAAGATGGTCAGAAATGGATTACTAAGTATCTGGGAGCCCTCACAGATATTATGAAAGTTAAACCACGCGATGATTTGATTGAGGCACTAGTGACTTTTTGGGACCTTGTTCATAATGTTTTCTTCTTCTCCGATTTTGAGCTTATTCCCACTTTAGAAGAGATAGCTAGATATTGCGGTTTTGGCAGGGATTTGAGAAACCAGAAGCTCATAGGCTCCCTCTGTTCACCGATTCTTCGGTCTTCTGAACATCAGTAATCAAATCAGAAAGACCAACGTAGTCAAAGGGTGTTGTTCTTTCTACTTCATGTACTCTAGGTTCGGGCAGCCAAATGGATTTGAAATGCATGAAAAGGGCCTTAGCAACAAGCAGAACAAGGACACATGGCAGATTCACCGTCGTTTTTCCTTCATAGTGGCATTTCTAGGAATCATGGTCTTCCGAAACAAGGAGCGGACAATTGATACCCGCATAGCCAGGGTCATACAGGTCCTCACTACCAAAGAACATCACACTCTTTCCCCGATCATTCTATCAGACATTTATCGGGCGTTGACTTTGTGTAAGTCCGGGGCAAAATTCTTCGAAGGGTGCAATATTTTGTTGCAAATGTGGTTGATTGAACATCTCCGACATCACCCCAAGTTCATGTGGTATGGTCCGGGCAAGGATAATTTCATTGAGAGTTACGAAGAAAGAATAAAAGATTATAACTCTCCAGAAGGGGTGGAAGCCTGGATATCCCACTTGAGATCTTTAAATGCAATTCAAATTGAGTGGACTTTGGGATGGCTCCCGGTAAGAGAGGTGATACACATGTCGTCCCTAAAGAGTTATTTGCTGTTGTTGGGTTTGAGAAGCGTCCAACCGTATGCGCCATTGAGAGTTCTAAGACAGCTAGGAAGGTACCAAGTGGTGCCTGATAATGAAGATTTGAGTGTGCAAATGATTGAACTACACCATGAAGCCCCACTCCCTAAGGCTTTAATCCAAAAAATTTGGACTGGTTGTCCCTACTTGAAAGATTATACCCAAATGCCAGATCCTGCGAAAGGTGAGATAGATCTGTGTTATGCTACATGGTTTGACAAGAGATCTCGCGTGGAGGATGTAACGACCCGACTGATTGTTTTGTTTTTTAGAACCCCGTTCCCCTAAATAATACTTCCCGTACTTGCTTTTACTGATCTATGACTTGCGGGAATGGTTGGTTCGGGATTTGGAAGAGTTTGGGTTGAAATCGGAACACTTGGTTCCTTAAGGTTGGCTTAAAAGGCCAAGTCTGACTTCGGTCAACGTTTTGAGTAAACAACCTCGGAATCCGGATTTGAAGATTCCAACAGGTTCGTATGATGATTACAGACTTGGGCGTACGTCCGGATCGGGTTTTGGATGACCCGGGAGCGTTTTGGTGCCTAATAGTGAAAGTTGATTCCTTAAGGATTTTAAAGTTCTTAAATATTTGGTTTGGAGCGGTTTTTTGTGTTATCGAGGTTCGAATGGAGTTTCGAGACCGGTAATAGTTCCGTATTGCCATTTAAGACTTGCACGCAAGATTTGGTATCAATCCGAGTAGTATAAGTATGTTTCATTGCGTTGGAAGTAATTTGAAGAACTTGAAGTTCATAAGTTTGATTCAATTGGTTTTAGGGGGTGATTCTTTGATTTAGCATTGTTTCGGGCGTTCCGAGAGTTCGAGCGTGTCCGATTTATGATTTCAAACTTATCGGTACGTTCGGGCGGGGCCCGGGGGCCCCGAGCGTCGAATACGGACGAAGGACGTCGAGTGCGAGTTGGAAAAATTCGAAAGGAGCTGAAGCTCCAGCTATCTGTCATAATCGCACCTGCGGTTGGTCAGCTGCAGGTGCGAGACCGCAGGTGCGGTCAACACATCGCAGATGCGGCCAAGGGGGGAGCCCATGAACCGCAGATGCGGCTCCTTCTCCGCAGAAGCGGCCCAAAGACCGCAGAAGCGGTCCCAGCCCGCCTAGCCCAGTTCTGCAAGTGTGGACCCCCTCTCGTAGAAGCGAGACCGCAGATGCGGTCCCCTAACCGCAGGTGCGGAAATCGCTGAAGGCAGTGCCTTCATTTAATACGGGAATGTGTCATTTTTGACACATTTTCCACCATTGTTTGGGCGATTTGGGAGCTTCCAAAGAGTGAAATTCCACCTAGCATCTTGAGGTAAGTTCATCCTACTTGTTTTGAGTTTAATACTTGAGTCTTGGGTAGATTAACACAGAAAGATTAGGGGGAAATCATGGGGTTCAAGCAAAACCTAGGGTTTGATAAAAATTAGATTTAACCACTAAATTTGTTATGGAATGAAGTAGAAATCATATATTATTGATCCTTAGGTTATAGAGAACAACTTTATTCGAAAAATTTTAGAATCTGGGCACGTGGGCCCGGGGTCGGACTTTAGGAAACTTTTGATTAGGGTTGGGAAATTACTTTAGTAGTTAAAATGCGAATTCTTGAGCTTATATTGACTAGTTCCTACCTCGTTTAATTAGTTTTGGATCGTTCAGCTCCAAATTGAGGGTTTGAGCATGTTCTTGATATTGGGGGTATTTGGAGCGAGGTGAGTCTCCTTTCTAACCTTGTAAGAGGGAATTGTCCCTATAGGTGAGTTAATTAATCATGTGTTGCTAATTGTGGGGGCTACGTATGCACAAGGTGACGAGGGTCCGTGCATAGCTACTATTATGTTAATTGTCCGGGTAGCTTAGTACCCGTATCATGCTATATTTGCAAATGTCTATATCCTTTCATGTTAATGAGATCACTTAGGACATGTTAGGGGTTGGAAATAAATGTATAAGAACGTATGCACTTACTTGACAACTTGTATGAATTTATTTGACTATGAATGCGCCTTATGTGCCTTCTTGATGATAATTGATATTTGTGGATCGGGCCGATCGCCTCGGTAGAAATAGATGCATCTATGGTTCGCGCCATTCGACCCTCTGGCAGTGCACATTTCCTTTTATGTTGGACCGGGCCGTACGACCTCGGCATAATGTGCGCATGACATCTATGTGAAATCTTATTCATGACTTACTCTGATAAATGCCTTGAATTGTAATCATATAAGACATGACTTGAATTGATATATATTGATCTCTGTAAACTCTGAGCTTGTTAGTTTGCCTATGTTATCCATCTTAGTGAAATCATAAATCATTATTGGTATTGACCTTAGTAAGTGTCATGTCGACCCCTTGTCACTACTTCTTCGAGGTTAGACTGGATACTTACTGGGTACATGTTGTTTATGTACTCATACTACGCTTCTGTACTTAATTGTACAGGATCTGAGGCAGGTACATCTGGCTATCAGTCTGGTGCGCATTCTTGATAGAGTCGCGAGATTCAACGGTGAGCTACCCTTCTCCTACACCGTTCAGCAGCGTAATAGAGTCTCTCTGTAATTTTGGCTGTCTATTCTAGTTCAGACAGTAGGATAGATTTATTCTTTTGTTTATTCTACTAGATGCCCATATACTTGTAACACCAGGTCTTGGCACACACATTAGTAGACATTTCTTTTGGTTTGTATAATTATTATCGTACATTGCTGATTATCACTTATTTATGATTCGAATGAACAAATGGTCGAAACTGTTTTGGTAAAGTAAAACGAGAATTCACTAATATGTAGAGTTGGCTTGCCTGACAACGGCGTTGGCCGCCATCACGACCTGTAATTAAACTGGGTCGTGACAGGGATGAGCCATAACCCGAGCCCAAAATGACGATAAAAAGGCCGCATGTTCAAGCCTTTAATGATAAATTCCAAGAACGGTTGGCTTGAGGTGAGGACGCGCATGGCAGCTATTTTAGATCCGGGAGGAGCTGCTCCCCCCGTTGCTAGAGGCCGAGGCAGAGGCAGGGGGAAGGCACCGGCCTGAGGTAGGAGACGAGGGCTTCCCAAAGCTATCCCAGTAGCACTATTGGTGGATCCTGCGGGAGATCCCATCATTGAGGAGCAGAGCGAGGTGCCTGCAGCTGAGCTTACCCCGGCGGACATCATGACAGCACCGGGTTTTCAGGAGGTCATGGGCCGTATGCTGCGGTTCATGGACACCATGACTCAGGCTGGTTTATTTCCAGCGGATCCAGCCACGTCACAGGCGAGAGGGGAAGCACAAACCCCTACTGCTCAGGCTCCTGGACATGCAGCTGCAGTATATCAGACTTCGGGTGCACTACCCGTAGGTGGGACTCAGCTAGCTGCTGCAGGGGTACCCGAGCCCAGACCAGCTGCGGATGGTGATTCGTAGAAGTTGTTGGACAGATGGACCAGGCTACACCCTCCTGTCTTCGGGGGTGAGCGTCATGAGGATGCCCAGGATTTCATTGATGGGTGCAGGGACAGACGCACAATATAAGGATATTGGAGTCGCATGGGGTTGACTTCACTACTTTTCAGTTGGAGGGCAGGGCCCGTAGATGGTGGCAGTCGTATGTTCTTGGCAGGCCAGCAGGTTCTCCTCCCATCACTTGGAGTCAGTTCACGCAGTTATTTCTGGACAGGTATATCCCACCCTCTGAGAGGGAAGAGCTACGGTATCAGTTTGAGTAGCTTGAGTAGGGTCAGATGTCTATGACCGACAATGAGGCGAGGTTTTCTGAGTTATCCCGCCATGCATTGATGATACTTCCTACTGATTCGGAGAGGGTGCGGAGGTTCGTTGAAGGGTTACATTTTGGCATTAGGGCCAACATGGCCCGAGAGGTGGAGATGGGGACTCCTTATCAGCTAGCGGTGGAGATTGCTCGGAGGATTGAGGGCTACCGGCTAAGAGGTAGGGAGCAGATGTACCAGGACAAGAGGGTTAGATTCTCCGGAGAGTTCAGAGGTGCCTCGGCTAGGGGTAGAGGTCAGTTTGGGAGGGGTCAGCCCAGCAGGCCCTCATATTCAGCACCACCACCTGCTCGGGGTGCTCCAGCGCGCCCCTAATTCAGCGCTATGCTAGAGAGTTCTTATCGCCCGCCAGCTATTCAAGGTTCCTCCGATGGGTATTCAGGTCCCCAGGGTTCTTCTGGCTTTTATTTCAATGCTATGCCGGAGGGTTCATACAGTCCACCGGCTATTCAAGCTTCTTCCACTGGGTCTACAGGCCATCAGGGTCAGCCATCAGGGTAGCAGGCCGCCACACCGCGAGGTTGTTTTGACTCCGGAGACATTGGTCATATGAGGAGATATTGCCCCAGGCTTCGAGGCAAGGCAGTGCAGCAGGGTCAACATCCCACGATCACAGCACCGGTTGCCAGCCGCCTAGAGGCGGGGGACAAATAGGTAGCGGCTGTCCTAGAGGTGGAGGCCAGACAGGGAGAGGTCAGCCAGCTACTGCTCAATCAGGTGGAGGCCAGCCAGCTGGCGCTCCAGCTAGATTCTATGCTCTTCCGGCCAGACTAGATGCATTGGCCTCAGATGCCGTTATCACAGGTATTATTTCCGTCTGCGGTAGAGATGCTTCATTGCTATTTGATCCGGGGTCTACCTATTCATATGTGTCATCTCTTATTGCTCATTTCCTAGTTATTCCTCGTGATCCTTTGGGCACTCGTGTTCATGTGTCCACCCCTGTGGGCGATTCTGTGGTTGTGGATCGGGTCCACTGGTCCTGTGTGGTCACATTTTGCGATTTCGAGACTAGAGCGGATCTCCTGTTGCTTGACATGACCGACTTTGAGGTCATCCTGGGCATGGATTGGTTATCTCCATATCAGGCCGTCCTAGATTGTCATGCCAAGACTGTTACATTAGCAATGCCAAGGTTAAAGTGGAAGGGTTCCTTAGTTGATATATCTAGCCGGGTTATTTCTTTTCTGAAGGCTCGACATATGGTCGAGAAGGGGTTTTTTAGCTTATCAAGCTTATGTTCGGGACACCACCGCAGAGTCTCCGACGATTGATTCAGTTCCAGTGTCCGGAGTTCGCCGANCCTTATATTGATTCCTTTGTCATCGTCTTCATTGACGACTTTTTGATATACTTACGTAGCCTAGGGGAGCACGAGCAGCATTTGAGATTAGTGCTTCAGACCTTGCGGGAGAAGAAGCTATATGCTATGTTCTCCAAGTGTGAGTTTTGGCTAGAGTCAGTGGCATTCTTGGGGCATATTGTGTCAAGAGAGGGTATTAAGGTGGATCCCAAGAAGATTGAGGCAGTTCAGAGTTGGCCACGTCCTATTTCAGTGACTGGATATCGAGGTACTTCGGTGGGTTCGCGTAGGTTATT
>NW_017670323.1:970827-1005419 GCF_001879085.1 Nicotiana attenuata
GTTTGGGTTGAAATCGGAACACTTGGTTCCTTAAGGTTGGCTTAAAAGGCCAAGTTTGACTTCGATCAACATTTTGAGTAAACGACCTCGGAATCTGGATTTGAAGATTCCAACAGGTTCGTATGATGATTTCGACTTAGGCGTACGTCCAGATCGGGTTTTGGATGAGCGTTTTGGTACCTAATAGTGAAAGTTGATTCCTTAATGATTTTGAAGTTCTTAAATATTTTGGTTTGGAGCGGGTTTTTGTGTTATCGAGGTCCAAACGGAGTTCCGAGACCGAGAATAGTTCCGTACTGCCATTTCAGACTTGCACGCAAGATTTGGTGTCAATCTGAGTAGTATAAGTATGTTTCGTTGCGTTGGAAGTAATTTGAAGAACTTGAAGTTCATAAGTTTGATTCAATTGGTTTTAGGGGGTGATTCTTAGATTTAGCGTTGTTTCGGGCGCTTCGAGGGTTTGAGCGAGTCCGCTTTATGATTTCAAACTTGTCGGTATGTTCGGGCGGGGGCCGGGGGCCCCGGGCGTCATCGTACGTAGGACGTCGAGTGAAGTTAGGTAAAAGTTAAGGTAAAGGAAGGACGTGAAGACGTCCACTCTATCTGTCATAACCGCACCTCGCGGTTGGTCGTAGCCGACACGGTAGCGAGACCGCGGTTCGGTCGGTCGNTGGGGTTAGAGCAAAACCTAGGGTTTGATAAAAATTAGATTTAACCATGAAATTTATCATGGAATGAAGTAGAAATCATATATTATTTATCCTTAGGTTATAGAGAACAACTTTCTTCGAAAAATTTCGGAATCCGGGCACGTGGGTACCGAGTCGGATTTTAGGAAACTTGTGATTGGGGTTGGAAAATTACTATAGTAGTTAAAATGCAAATTCTTGATCTTGTATTCACTATTTCCCGACCTCGTTCAATTAGTTTTGGATCGTTCGGCTCCAAATTGAGGGTTTGAGCATGTTCTTGATATTGGGGTTACGCTTTGGAGCGAGGTGAGTCTCCTTTCTAACCTTGTAAGAGGGAATTGTCCCCATAGGTGAGTTAATTAATCATGTGTTGCTAATTGTGGGGGCTACGTACGCACGAGGTGACGAGAGTCCGTGCGTAGCTACTATTATGTTAGTTGTCCAGGTAGTTTAGGACCCGTATCATGCTATATTTGCAAATGTCTATATCCTTTCATGTTAATGAGATCACTTAGGACATGTTAGAGGTTGGAAATAAATGTATAAGAACGTAAGCACTTACTTGATAACTTGTATGAATTTATTTGACTATGAATGCGCCTTATGTGCCTTCTTGATGATAATTGATATTTGTGGATCGGGCCGATCGCCTCGGTAGAAATAGATGCATCTATGGTTCGCGCCATTCGACCCTCTGGCAGTGCACATTTCCTTTTATGTTGGACCGGGCCATACGACCTCGGCATAATATGCGCATGACATATATGTGAAATCTTATTCATGACTTACTCTTATAAATTCCTTGAATTGAAATCATATAAGACATGACTTGAATTGATATATATTGATCTATGTAAACTCTGAGCTTGTTATTTTTCCTATGTTATCCATGCTTAGTGTAATCTTAAATCATTATTGGTATTGACCTTAGTAAGTGTCATGTCGACCCCTCGTCACTACTTCTTCGAGGTTAGACTAGATACTTACTGGGTACATATTATTTATGTACTCATACTATGCTTCTGTACTTAATTATACAGGATCTGAGGTAGGTACATCTGGCTATCAGTCTGGTGCGCATTCTTGATACAATCCCGAGATTCCACGGTGAGCTGCCCTTCTCCTACACCGTTCAGCAGTGTGATGGAGTCTCTCTGTACTTTTGGCTGTCTATTCTAGTTCAGACAGTAGGATAGATTCATTCTTTTGTGTATTCTACTAGACGCCCATATACTTGTGACACCAGGTCTTGGCACACACATTAGTAGACATTTCTTTTGGTTTGTATAATTATTATCGTACATTGCTGATTATCACTTATTTATGATTCAAATTAACAAATGGTCGGAACTGTTTTGGTAAAGTAAAACGAGAATTCACTAATATGTAGAGTTGGCTTGCCTGATAACGGTGTTGGACACCATCACGACCTGTAATGAAATTGGGTCGTGACAGAGATTGAGCCAGAACCCGAGCCCAAAAAGGCCGTAAAAAGGCCGCATGTTCAAGCCTTTGATGATAAAATCCAGAACGGTTGGCTTGGGGTGAAAAGGAAAAGGGATACAAATCAACTATTCATGCCTTAGAAGAAAGCCTGAGAAACCTCAATTTTGAGAAAGACTTACAAGCACAAGAAGCTGAAGCGAAAAAGAAGAGTCTGCTCCGCGAGAATGAAGCCCTCCGTGTTCGGCTTCAACAGATAAAGAAAGCCTCTGAAGTGCCGGTGAGAAGTTGGAAAGACCAGAGAACCATTGCCAATCTGATGAAAAGGTGCAAGATTATGATTCCATCTTGGCAAAGATTGAAAAGGCGTTGGACAAAGCCAAGGAAAAAATCGTACAGTTAAATGAGGAGGCCAAATCTCGTAAGGATCTCCAATTAACAAAATTTGAAGAAGAAAGGGCTCAGTTCGAGAAAGAGAAGGCCCATTGGGTATGTTCGGAAGCTCAACTCCATGCACAGTTGGAAGAAATGAGAAGGTACAATAGAGAATACCAGCATGTAGATATTGATAGGGAGATGGCTCAAGCGAGACTCGAGCAGGCTAGACTTCGGGCTCAGTTGGAATCAGCTTTAGATTGCGAGGGCCACATAAAAGAGATAGCCACCACTCGCCAACAGCAGTACAAGATCAAGACCAGAATTTTCAGTACTTCAGAGAGCAAGTCCATGATTTGGCTGTTTATACCGCTCAAAGTTATGTGAACTTCCAAGGGATGGATTATGAGAAGTTTTTGGAACATGCACCTACTTTTGCCCGTCATCTTGCAGCAGAGTTAGAGAGGATGTACCGTACATTCGGGGGTCAGCCAGGTTAAGCCCCACCATGAGCAGATGTTCCAGTGGTAAAAAGCAAAAAGATTGTGGAGTTGAAGCATAGTCGTAGTTGTTAGAACTTTTCATGTAGTAGTCATGTTTTAGTTTGAGTCATTGTTGAGTCTTTTAAATCATTGTCTTTTAGTGTTGTCCGAGTCTGTTAAGTCATTTCAATGTAATGTCCTTTTTGTCATTGTATTGTTTCGTTTTGTTAAAAAAAACTATTATTGTTTTCCCCTGAACTACGTAATGGTCTGATTCATGCGGCGTCATGACATGTAGGCACATCGGATGCCATCATAGCCATAATTAATCTGGAAAAAAAATTTAAATAATAAAAAAAGGGAAAGAAAAGAGAGCATTAAATTCAAGATGAAAATAAACCAATAAGCCGGGATGAAGCATGAAGCCTTCCAAACTCATTCTAGAAATGAAAATGGCATTAGGTACATGACATACAATGTGTGATTAATATCTGCAAAATGCCTAACTCTAACACGTTTGTTGTTTGTTTATAAAAGATAAAGTTAAACAGAGGTGGTTGGTTTGTGGTTTAAACTGGTGACTCACCCTTACAACACGAGATCAAAATGAAAAAGCAGAATGGCAAACAATAGTGAGAATGAGTCAGATAATGATGATGTCCATGGACAATTGGTCGAACAAGGTTCGGGACTGGTTGAAGAAGTAAGAGTGTTGAAACAATAATTGGCAGAGATGTACCAAGCTTGGGTGAATGGACAGGCACCGCCCCCACTACCCATAGGGCCTTCGGATAATTTTCATAATGTGTCAGTTGCAAATCAAGTGCCCATATCCATAACAAGTAACCCATTGTACCAACCTGGATTCAGTCCGAGCATTAACCTTCCCACTATCCCCAGTACCTCCATTCCACGTCCTCCAACTGCACCTCTCAGAAATGACCCACCTACTGTACCCATTGTCCCTACTTTCACTATTCCTCAACCGGCTCCCGCTCAAAAGCTCAACAATGATCCAAATTGAATGTTCATGATGCCCAACATTACTCTCTAGAATTGACTTTCAAGGTTCCAGATTCATACAAGCATACTCCTCAAAACGTATTCCCAATTGAGATCGAAAAGCCCGACAAGAATATGGAACAAGAGGAAATGACCAGAAAAATGAAAAGCTTGGAACAAATCATAAGAAACATACAGGGTTTGGGAGGCCACAAGAGTGTTTCGTTTAATGATCTGTGCATGTTCCCCCATGTTCATTTTCCACCCGGCTTCAAGACCCTCAAGTTTGACAAGTATGACGGGCATGGTGATCCCGTTGCCCATTTGAAGAGGTATTTTAACCAATTGAGAGGAGCAGGAGGCAAAGAAGAATTACTCATGGCTTATTTTGGGGAAAGTTTGATAGGAATTGCTTCAGAGTGGTTCATAGATCAAGACATCCCTCACCGGCACGTTTGGAACGACATGGCTCAAGATTTTGTCCAACAATTTAAGTACAATATTGATATAGTGCCAGACCGCTCCTCTCTTGTCAACATAAAGAAGAAACCAACAGAAAGCTTCAGAGAATATGCAATCAAGTGGAGAGAGCAGGTTGCTAGGGTCAAACCGCCAATGAAAGAGGCAAAAATGATTGACTATTTTCTCCAAGCTCAGGATCCTGATTACCTCCATTACATGTTGGCCGCCATTGGTAAACCTTTCACTGAGGAATAGTTCCTTCTTATGCGCAATTCCAACAAGGACAATCCAATTCTCCTCAACATCACTATCCGCCTCAGGGTCCCCGGTACTCAGTTCCCCCACAACAATACACAATGTTTAACACTCAGGCTTATGCTAGGCCTCCCAATCACCAACAATGGAGGGCACCGATTCCTCAAAGGCTCCCGTCAAATCCGGCCGAATTTTTAGACGCCATATAATCCTCGTCCCCGACAGGAATATTTGAGAGAATAGGAGCCAAAGAAAGAGTTCACCCTAATTGGAGAATCGTATACAAGCCTATTTCGAAAGTTGATGCAGTTGAAGTTGATTGAACCTATCATGCTGCGTTATGTGAATCCAAATTCAAAAGGTTTTGACTCAAATACAAGATGTGAGTATCACTCTAACACCTAAGGTCATAGTACCGAAAATTGTTGGACATAAAAGAAAGCCATTGAAAATTTGATTGAAGCAAAGGCAATTATGGTAACAAACAATGAGGATACTCCTAATATCACAAACAGTCCGCTCCCAGCTCATGATAATACACATTTTATGGGGATGATTTGTGATGATCACGATTATAAGCAGTCTGGCAAGACAGAAATGGTTGTTGGAGCCATAGCGCAAGAGCCAAAAGTTATAGTAAGCCCGCCGCCATTGGCACCGTTGATTGTGAAAGGTGTGAGTTCTAGTTCAAACTTGGCAAGTTCTGAAAAAATGATTCTCTATGTCCCTGGAAGCACAAAAAAGGTTGAGGTTCAATTGGGTGGGCCAAAACTTTACATCCCTGGGGGCATTCAAAAGATCATTCCGAATAATGATTTGAGAAATATAACAAAGCCAGTTGTGATCCGACCTGTTGCACAATTCCTAGTGACAAACACAAAAGCTATTCCCTGGAATTATAACAAGACAGCCATGACATATAAAGGAAAAGAGATAGTTGAAGAAGCAGATGAAATAGAGGGCTTGACCCGCTCTGGAAGGTGCTATTCACCAGAGGAATTGAGAAAGTAAGCAAGCCAGGAAAAGTCACTTGCCAGTGAAAGAACCCATTGCAAAAAAAGATGAAAATGCAAGACTACTCAATCATTGACCAACTAAGGAAAACCCCTGCTCAGATATCTTTGTTATCTCTGCTTTTTCACTCGGAAGAGCATCGCCGTGTGTTGATCAAAACTTTGAACGAGGCATATGTCTCAGAAAAGACAACGGTGAATCAGCTAGAAAAAATGGCTGAAAGATTCTTTGAAGTAAATAGAATTACTTTTAGCGATGATAATTTGCCTGAGGAAGGGGCTGGGCACAATAAAGCTTTGCATCTTACGGTCAAATGTGAAGGGAATTACGTAAAAGGAGTCATGATTGACGGAGGCTTAACTGTAGATGTATGCCCTCTTTTTACTCTACAACAGCTGAACATTGACACTAACAGAATTCGAACTAGTAATGTCAGCATCAGAGCTTTTGATGGTTCAAGAAAAGACACTATCGGGGAAATCGAACTCACCATGACGATCGGCTCGGTTGATTTTAACATTGTCTTTCAAGTGTTGGATATGAAAACTTCCTATAATTTCTTCAGGGAAGGCCGTGGATCCACATGGCCAAAGCTGTACCATCCACCCTACATCAAATGGTCAAATTCGAGTATAACAGGCAAGAAATTGTTGTTCATGGGGAGGACGACTCATTCGTCTATAAAGACCCGTCCATTCCATGTATCGAGGCCAATGAAGGATGTGAATCCATCATATATTAAGCATTTGAGGTGATTGAGGTGGACCAAGTGGAAGAAGGAAAACCAATTCTGCATCCCCGTCTTTCAGCCACATCTATGATGGTAGCTTCGCTGATGTTGAGGAACGGCTATGAACCAGGAAAAGGATTAAGATCTTCTCTGCAGGGAATTGTGAACGCCATTGCTCCCTTTTCGAAGAAAGATACCTTTGGCTTGGGTTTAAACCAACATCAGCTGACATAAACAGAGCCAAGGCCCGCAAAAAGAATGGTTGGAATTTGTCCAAACCAATCCCTCACATTTCCTACTCTTTTGTCAAGCCACAATTTGAAGAAGTCCAAAATCCTTCTACTCAGGATGACATTGATGAAGTTTGACAGGGTCTCAAGGAGATGTTCTACGAGATCAATATGGTTCAAGTTGGTGAGGGCCCTAGCCGTGCAAGTGTTCAGCTGATTGGTCCAGATACCTCGCTCAACAACCTGGAAGCAACTCCTCTTCCCATCAGGAAGGGGTCTTGGTAGTCTGTTTTGTTGCTTTTTCTGTATTTGGATTATTTCCAGGGTTTCAATCCAGATATTTTAGTTTAATTGCTTTGCTTTGATGTTAACCCATCTATCCTTTCAAATTCAATGAAATGAAGTTCCAGTTTCATAGTAGAATTCTGTCTTTTCCTTTCCCTAATTTTTGTTAATTTCTTATCATTTTCAGTTTTGTTAATGTTGGCTTTAAAAACATGACATGCACGCAGAATTCGTGCCCAGATCTTAAACAGTTGTCTAATCTCGAAATAATGAATCAAGAAGTTGAGTATGATGAAGATGAGGCTCTTAAGGAAATAAAAAGGAAACTGGATCAATTTGAGAATAAGCCTAAGCATAACTTAAATGAAACTGAGGCAATTAACCTCGGAAGTCCTGAAGAAACCAGAGAAACAAAAATAAGCATTCATACTGAACAAAAGACGAGAGATGCCATAATTCAGTTTTGTTCAAGTACAGAGATGTATTTGCTTGGTCGTATGATGACATGCCAGGTTTGAGTGCCGATTTAGTGGTTCATAAGCTTCCCACATATCCTAATTTTCCACCAATCCAACAAAAACAAAGGAAGTTTAAGACAGACATGAGTGATAAGATTAAAGAAGAAATCACGAAGCAACTAAGTGCAAATGTAATCAGGGTCGTCCGATATACCACATGGTTAGCAAACGTTGTGCCGGTTGCAAAGAAGGATGGGAAATCAGAGTTTGTGTTGACTATAGGGATTTAAACAAAGCAAGTCCAAAGGACAACTTTCCCTTACCTAACATTCATATCCTTGTTGACAATTATGCTAAACATGAGATACAATCTTTTGTGGATTGTTATGCGTCGGGTATCACCAAATTCTGATGGATGAAGATGATGCAGAAAAGAGAGCTTTCACCACTCCATGGGGAACTTACTGTTATAGGGTCATGCCATTTGGTTTGAAGAATGTAGGGGCAACTTACATGAGGGCCATGACCACCATCTTCCATGACATGATGCACAAAGAGATTGAAGTGTATATTGATGATGTGATTATTAAGTCCAGAACACAAGCTGATCATGTGCAAGACTTGAAAAAGTTCTTTGAAAGGCTACGAAGGTATAATCTCAAATCAATCCAGCCAAATATGCATTTGGAGTTCCTTCTGGGAAGCTGTTAGGTTTTATAGTTAGTCGAAGAAGCATTGAGTTAGATCTCTCCAAGATAAAGACCATTCGAGAGTTGTCCTCCCTAAAAGAACAAAATAGAAGTCATGAGTTTACTCGGGAGGCTGAACTACATCAGCAGGTTCATCGCGCAACTTACAACCACATGTGAGCTCATTTTTCAAGTTGTTAAAAAAGAACGTTGCTATCAAGTGGATAGATGAGTGCCAAGACGCTTTTGATAAAATCAAGGAATATTTGTCAAATCCCCCTGTTTTGGTCCCGCCAGAATCTGGTAGGCCTTTATTTTTATATCTGTCAGTAAAGGATAGTTCCTTTGGTTGTGTTCTGGGTCAGCATGATGCCACAGGCAAAAAGGAACAAGCAATTTATTATTTGAGCAAAAAGTTCACCACTTATGAGTCCAAACACACTCTTTTGGAAAGGACATGGTGCGCCTTAACTTGGGTCGCCCAGAAGCTTAGGCATTATCTTTGGTCGTTTACAACTTACCTCATATCCCGAATGGATCCCCTGAAGTACATCTTTCAGAAGCCGATGCCAACTGGCAGATTGGCAAAGTGGCAAATCTTGCTCACAGAGTTGGTATTGTTTATGTCACTCGTACTGCCATGAAAGCACATGCATTGGCTGATCATCTAGCAGAAAACCCAGTTGATGATGAGTATGAATCTTTGAACACATACTTCCCAGATGAAAAGGTTAATTTAGTTGAAGAAGCAGTCCAAGATGACAGTCAAGTTTTGAAACTATACTTTGATGAGGCTGTCAACATCAAAGGCGTATGGATTGGGGCAATTCTTGTATCACCTACTGGGCAACATTACCCTGCCACGGCGCGACTATGTTTTTTCTGTACAAACAACATGACAGAATATGAAGCTTGCATCATGGGTTTGAACATGGAAATAAACCTAAATGTGCATGAACTGTTGGTGATGGGAGATTCAGATTTGCTTATTTGGCAGGCTCAAGGTGATTAAGAGACTCGAGACATCAAGCTCATTCCATATAGACAATGTGTGGAGGATCTTAGCAAAAGGTTCAAGTCCATCGAGTTCAGGTATATTTCCAGGTTTCACAATGAGTTAGCTGATGCCTTGGCCACCCTGGCCTCAATGCTTCCATATCCGGGTAATACTCATATTGACCCATTAGAAATTCAAATTCGGGATCAACATGGTTATTGCAATACAATTGAAGCAGAACTAGATGGTGAACCATGGTACCGTGATATTAAACAGTATCTGAAAACAAGAGAATATCCGGAACATACCAGTAGGGATCAAAAGAGAACTATTAGGCGACTCTCTAATGGTTTCTTTTTTAGTGGGGAAATCCTATACAAAAGAACCCCGGATTTGAATTTGTTGAGATGTGTGGATGCCAAAGAAGCTGAAATGATTATGAATGAAGTGCATACAGGAGTATGTGGTCCGCACATGAATGGATATGTTCTAGCAAAGAAAATCCTTCGACCAGGAAATTATTGGCTTACTATGGAGCGAGATTGCTTTCGTTTTGTTCGCAAGTGCCACCGATGTCAGATTCACAGTGACTTGATTCACTCACCTCCTTCAGAGTTGTATCCAATGTCGGCTCCCTGGCCTTTTGTTTCTTTGGGAATGGATGTCATTGGGCCAATCGAGCCAAAATATTCAAATGGGCATAGATTCATCTTGGTTGCAATTGATTACTTCACCAAATGGGTGGAAGCTATTACATTGAGAGCAATCACCAAGAAAGCAGTAGTAGACTATGTTCACTCCAACATCATCTGTCGTTTCGGTATTCCAAAAACCATTATTACAAATACTACTGCTAATTTGAATAGTCATCTGATGAAGGAGGTATGTGAATAATTTAAAATTGAGCATCGCAATTCTACTCCTTACCGGCCTAAAATGGAGCTGTTGAAGCTGCGAACAAGAATATCAAGAATATTCTAAGGAAGATGGTCCAAGGGTCTAGACAATGGCACGAGAAACTGCCTTTTGCTCTTTTGGGATATCGGACAACTGTCCGTACATCAGTTGGCGCAACGCCCTACTTGTTGGTTTATGGAACTGAAGCTGTCATACCTGCTAAAGTTGAGATTCCCTCTCTCCGAATCATTGTTGAAGCAGGGATTGAGGACACTGAATGGGTGAAGTCCCGATTGGAACAGTTGAGTTTGATTGATGAAAAGCGTTTGATGGAAGTTTGTTTTGGTCAGTTATACCAACAAAGAATGGCACGCGCTTACAGTAAGAAAGTGTGCCCAAGATAATTCGAGGTAGGACAAATTGTTTTGAAACGTATTTTTCCACACCAGGAAGAAGCAAAAGGAACGTTTGCCCCGAATTGGCAAGGTCCTTACCTCATCAAGAAAGTATTGTCAAAAGGAGCTCTACACTTGGCAGATATAGAAGGAAAGGTGACTGATATATCCGTGAACGCGGATGCGGTCAAGAGTTACTATGTCTGACATGACTCTTTGGGGCATTTTTATACTTAGCATTCTCAGGTTGGGATGACGAAAGGCTATCATTCTTGCTACCCAGACACTGGTCAACCCTAGTTAGCCCTTTGAAACCTTGTTTATATTTCTTTGTTTTCCCCTCTTTTGGAACCAATGTACTTAATCGAAAGAAAAAAATGAAAAAAGAAAGAAAGAAAGAAAGAAAGAAAAAAAAACCTCAAAACAAGTTCATGTTAATCGAACTACGTCTGACCTGATTCCAAAAGGATACGTTGGCAGCCTCACTCTGGGGTTCGGTCACACCAAAATAAAAATCCACATTTCCAAGTATTCAAAGAAACTGGGGCATGATTTTATTTTGTTTTCGATGGTTGTTCCATCAAACTAGTTCCAAAAGTTGTAATTTAATTGACTAGTTCTTTTTACCTTTCCCCGCTAAGACCTTCTGATCAACTTTCGAGAATGCTAAGTCAGTATACTACGGGTGATGCCTCAGTCATTGTAAAGTGAGAAAAATAAATGAGGGAGTCTTATTGGTGAAAACTCTTACGGGCACTATAAGGCAATGGTGAGTTGAGAGAAAGACAACTGAGAGAGGTCAATTGGTGAAAACCCACAAAGGGCATCGTTGATCGATTTAGGCTTCTTATACCCCGGCACAAGCATGGTTAAGACAAAGAACTCAATTTCAAAGTGAAGTTTACAACATATTTTGAGAATTAGACGTTTCAGACGGATCAGGCATCCAGTCCAAAGTGCATGTCATGTTCATTGAAATCAGCATATTCCCCCAGATAAGTCTTTTATTTTATTTTTCTATGAAGGGGACACTTTTTGATTGAGTTGTAGTACCTATTAGTTCACCTTCTTGTTTTCTTTCGCATTATCTTTTGAGTCCCTTTTAGTCTAATTTTATCAAAGCAAAGCAAAGAAAAGGCCGCAAAACTGGTTACAGTTTCCCCGTTATATGAAGCAAAAATATCTGGGGGCATAAACAGTATGGGCAAAGACATAAAGCCGAATTTGATATTCCTTGACAAGCAAAAAGCTTGAAGGATTGCACAATGTTTCAAGGGTCAACAAAAGTTACTCAGTTAAAAGTTGTTTTGGGGAGCAAGGTTGTTTGCACTATAAACGCAAATGGTGATAGGCGCAAAATAGTAAGGTTTTGATGTTGTGAAAGAAGATCTCCAAAAAGGAAAGCCAGAATCTCCCGGCAATTTGTACGATCATCGACAGAGTCAGTTTTTCTAACAAGTGTAATGGACGCATGGTCAAGCCGCCCAAGAAATCAAGGCCACAAACTGACCACCATTTTTAACCTAACGAATCTTTCTTTGTTCAGAACAGGAAAAGAACAATTTAAGGAAACAGTTCGTGAAAAGACGAATACCACAAAGTGAACTTCTCAATTCCTTGATTTATTCCAATACACATGTAATCATGTTATTTTTAGTTCCATTATAGGGAATCAATACCCTATCTTCAACACAGGGTACTACATCCCCTGTTCGTATTATTTTCTGCCTACATAGGGTACGACATTCCCTAGTAACATCTCTGAGAATTAAGAGCCTCGCCTTATTGCCAATACAGGGTACTACATCCCCTGGTCGCACTACTTTCTACCTACATAGGATACAACGTTCCCAAGTAGAATCTTAGAGAGCCAAGAGCCTCACCTTATTGTCAATACAGGGTACTACATCCCCTGGTTGCATTTCTTATTGCCAACATAGGGTACGACATTCCCTAGTAGCATCTTAGAGTGCCTCGAGCCTCAATTTATTTCAATATAGGGTACGACATCCCCTAGTAGCATTTCAGAGCGCCAAACCTCATTTTATTGCAAACATAGGGTACGACATTCCCTAGCACCATCCCGAGCGCCACGAGCCTCATTTTATTGCAAACATAGGGCACGACATTCCCTAGTACCATCCCGAGTGTCACGAGCCTCGTCTGATTGCCAATTTAGGGTACTACATCCCCTGGATGCCTTCCATCTTGTTAATATAGGGTACGACATCCCTATTATAAAAAAAAAGAAAAATAAAAAAAGAGCCCGTTTCTCTTTCAATTCTTCATTTTGCAATAGCAAAGATAGTTTATTGTGTTTTGAATAACTCACAAAAAAATTTTTAGTATAAACTGGGGTAGAAAATTTTTGTTCGTTTTATTTGTTTCTGATGGCTTGCAGGTTTTTCTGCAAAGTACGGATTGGATGTGCAAAAATAAGATTCTAGCTCTCGCCAGAGAAAGTGGAACATTTGATCTCAATACCAGCCGAACCAACTTTGACACAATGCATGCAGAGCCATAGGATTTCAAGATCCATCTTCCTATCACATGATCAAGAAGCAGGCCTGTGAGAACATTTCATAGTTTGTTACATCGAGAGCATGAAGTTTCAATCTAAAGTCAATGGGGGAATCAAGTCAAGAATCAAGAAAAAACTCCAGATGGCATAGGAACTTTGTAACTCTTAGATTTCAAGAGTATGTAATTTTCTTTTTATTTTGATGTAATAGTAGGAACCGCGGATCGGAACCTCAACGGAACCTCAATGGACTCTCTATCTAAGCATACTCCATCATTCTTTCTCCACTCGAACTACACGTGACCTGATTCCTTTATGACCCGGGATATGCAGGCCGCCTAAAACCAAGGCTCGGTCACATCTTTTTCTTTTGACTTCTTTTTTTTTGTTAAATAATAGTGAGGTCAAAAATCAGTCACCTTGTTCATTTTCTTTGCCTGAAAACTCTTCATGTTTCCAAGCAAAGAGGGGCATGCTATGAACAACTAATTTGTTACCACACTTGAATATTATGCTATTTGTAATATTTAATTTTCCTATAATATAAGAAGTTTCGGTTAGTCTTCTTATCTTTATAATTTAATTTAGTTTTAGGTCTAATCTTGATGTTTTAAACTTTTATCTTACTCTTAGTAGATCTTATTTGAATAAATAAATAAATAAATAAATACTCACATTTTTAGAGTACAAATTTTATTTCTATTTATAAAAAAAAAAAGTTCACAAATATATGTACATAAATAAACTATTAGTATAAATGAAAGTGTACATTTCCTTCAAACCTGCGCCTCATGCTTGATACTGTGAATTGTTATTTCTGAAATAGAAAGCAAATTAAATTTCCCCCCATATTTTATTACAGTCGTAGAATAAATGAAAGTAGTTGCAAGCCAATTGAGAGGGAGCCCTTTCTCTCTAGCGTAGGTGTGTCACTCAAGATACATATCGTGCATTTATTTGTTGTAAGTATATATATATATATATATATATATATATATATATATATATATATATATATATATATATATATATATANTAAGTGAAAATCCGCAGGTGCGGTAGTTTAGGCCGCAGAAGCTGGCCCGCAAAAGCAAAAAAAAAGGACCGCAGGTGCGGAATCCCTGGGTCAGAGAGTATATATTTCATCCTTCGTGATTTTTCAGACTTTCTTCACATTTTAAAATGGTTTTTGGAGCTTTTGGGGATTTTTGAAGAGGGAATCAGAGGGAACTTCATCGAGGTAAGATTTTTGAACATAAAACTCGTTCCTATGGTGTTATTATAATTTAATTTATCTTTCAAATAAAATAGTAATAAATAAATAAATAAATGAACTTTAATGTCAAAGAGATAAAAAAAAATTTAAAATATTTTTGTTTTACTTTGCTAATCCCATAATCCCCATTTTCTAGTCTAACTCCCTACCTTTCACATCACTCACTCCCACTCTCCCTCACGTCTCCCTCATATTCACCCATCACTTCCCAGTTCCCCACTCATCTCACCGTTAACCCACACATCTATAAATAACACACAAAAAAAAAAGAACGAAAAAAGAAAGAGGAGAAGAAGAGTGATTTGGCGCTGGAGTTGACTACATCTTAGTCTGTGTTAGTCCGTCAAAGTTCCATCATCCGAAGCTCAAGAGTAGATCTCCAAGAAAGAGAAACCAACCGCACACCTTAGCCATTCTTCCATAGCGCACCACCCCATCTCCGCCGCCACAGCTGCCGGATTTTTCGTCCAACACCCAGCGACCACCCTCCTCAGCCGCCACCAAATTCCCCATCAGCCGCACACGACAGAATAACCAAAAAAACAGGACTAAAATAACTTCATCTCCACCAGTTAAATGACGCTTCACATAGACAAATACATGGACTCCAATTTCTTCCTCACACAAACAGATCACTGTTGAGGTTTTTCCCATCGAAGTTTTGTTCGTGTTTATGGTCTGAGGTTCCGATCTGGTTTCAAGTTAAGGCTACAAGGCCACTGCTAAATCCTTTTTCACGTTTCGTTGTCGCTTTGTGAGCTTACGCAGAGGTTCATTTTTTTCCCTTTTACACAATTATTTGAATATTTTTGAGTGAATTGTTTTTTTAATTTTGTTTGATCTGCTTTAATGGTTCTGCTCATTCGTCTGATTTGTTTATTTTATTTTGTTTGACATTAGATTAGTAAATCCCTAAGAATATTGAGTTGTTTTCTATTTTACTAATTCTTAATTATTTAGAATTGGGACTAAGTTCCCATCCTTATTTTAGCACCAACAGGCAGTGTGGGTTTGGGATTTTAAAAAAAAACAAAAAAAAAAAGATTTAAGTTTCTTAAAGACAAATTGATCACGGCAAATATTGAAATTTAAAGGATTTGAGCTTTTGGAAAAACATTGTTATGTTAGTCCTTCAATTGTTTTTTTATTATTTATTATTTATTAATCTAATCGCGAGGAGAATACTAGGCCGTCAACACCCGGGTAGGCAACCTTTAGGATTTTCGACGTTCACGTGACATAATTACGGGTTTCAAAATTAAGATCAAAGTATGCGTTCGTGCAACTTTGGGCGGAACAATCTTAGTAATAATAAAATGTTATTAATTGTGTACACGTTTGCGTGACACGATGATAATTTAAAAATGAATATTCGTAAAAAATGCTTTAGGCGCGACTTAATATATCATCGTGATTGTGTACACGTTCGCGTGACATAATTACGATTTTTAAAAATAAATCAATGTACGCGTTCGCGCGACTTTGGCCAAGCTTTCTTAAATAATTAAGCGTTGTGAATTATGTACACGTACGCGTGACATGATTCTTGACGCGTCAAACAAAAAGAGTACACGTACGAGTGACTCGTTTTTTCAAGATAATTCCATAATCACGAATAATCGAGTAACTAAAAGCGGTAAAAAGTTAAATGCACATAGGTTCTAAAATACGTAATTAAATAATTTAATTAAGCCAGATATGATTAAAGCAACCGTGCTAAAACCACGGAAGTCGGGAATGCCTAACACCTTTTCCTCCCGGGTTAACAGAATTCCTTACCCGGTCTTTTGATTTCGCGGACTTTAAAACGGAGTCAATTTTCCTCGATTTGGGATTTAAAATAAACCGGTGACTTGGGACACCATATAATTATTCCAAGTGACGACTTTGAAAATAAATAAATAATTTCTTTAGTACCTTTAGTAGTTCCTATACCTGTCATGCTCCTTGGATTATTTACAAGTTTCATCTCGAATAATGTCACTTTAATTGGAAAAACTCCCTATCCCCCGGGAAAAAGGAGGTGTGATAGTTGGTGAGCAATTTCTCTACCTCTTCGTGGACGGCTTTGTTGATTGCAGCTGTTGATACCCAATTTTTTCCCGTATAATTTTTATATATGCAAAATACTTTCAAAATAGCATATGTATGCATATATAAGTATGCCCACGTGTTTTAGTATTTTTCCTAATTTTTAAAGGATTGTTAATCAATTTATCGCCCATTTTAGCAGTACAAAAACCAATAATTATTCCCAAAATTATTATTTTTGGTGAATAACTTATTTTGTTCTCCTATTTATACCAAAATGTAGCTAGGGTAATTTCTATACATTTTTACAAATTTATTTGGTATTTTAAAAGCCAAATTGCATATAATTGGAATTTTAGCCTATTTTCAGAATTAACAGCATTTTATAATTATGAAATTGGTTCCAATATTTTTAAATTAATATTTGTATATTATTAACTGATCCAGTACTATTAATTTATTTTCGAAATTATTTTTTACTATTTTTATAAATTAAAAGGGAAAAACTGGCTATTTAAAATATGGCCCCATTTCGTTTCAATTATGACCCAAATTGATCCCCCTAATTGACCCAATTTCAATCCATCCCGCCTCCGACCCAACCAATTAACACGTCCGGCCCTCTCTTCTAATCTAGGCCGTTGATCATTTTGATCAACGGCTACGATCATTCCTTGCCTTTTTAATCCCCAAAGACTACCCTAATCCCCCTCATTCTCTTCTATCAGCCGCCTCTGAAATCCCTCTCCTCTAAAACTCTCTCGAACTCTCTCGAAACCCTAGCCTCTCTCATCATCTTCAACCTCAATCTCACCGGAATCCGTGGACCCTCAGGCCATGGATAACTTAAACTCATCTCCCTCTGCTCTTAAACACTTGGTATTCGAAGGTTCGAGGTCTGACCTCGAAGGTTTTCGTTCAGATCTTCGCCGATTCAAGGTTCTATGGCCATCTCCGGCCCAGCTCCGGCACACTATGGTGTTTAGAGCCTGGTTCTGACTTATCCGACTCAGATCGGACCTTTTCCGAGCCTTTCTCATTCTAGGGTTCTTCTGAAACCCTAACTATTCGAGGTTCTCTCTGATTTTTCTTAGATATGTCACATATTTGTGCTCTACTTGGGTTTTTAAACAATTTCCTCAATTTTTTCATTTAAAAACCACTTCTCTTCGATTTAAGGTTTTCTGAAAGGTTCAAAGTGTTTCTTCGACTTTTCTTTTCCTTTCTTTGTGTGTATTTATCACGCATGTGCTTCTACTGCTTTTTTATCTATCTCTCTACTATACATGTCCTTCCGTGCTTTGTTTTTCTATTGTGATACCTATATGTTCTTTTGCTATACTTTTTCGGTATTTTTGTGTTCTTCTACTGTATGTATTTCCTACTGAGTTCTTAAGTTTGTTTGCCTTCTACTGAACTTTGTTTGAAGTTCTTCTAAAAGACCTCTTTAAACATATTTCCACTATTGTGTTCTTAAGTGTTATTATTTTCTCTTCTACTGAACCCTGTTTAAGACCCTTCTAAAAGGTTTTTCTTAAAACATGTTTCTTCTACTACCATGATGTTCTATCATTAATGCTTCGAGTTAGTTTCTTCGCTCCGTTTGCTATGAATTTTCTATTGTATTTGCTTGTCTTCTCATGAGATTCTAAAAAGAAATCTCTGAGCCTGTTGCCTCCGCATCTCTGTATTTGACTCGAGTCAGAAACCCTAGAATTTGGGGGGTTTCCTCCGAGTTTGGTCATATGATCAGACTAAGGTTCTGTTTGAGAACCCTGGACTCTTTCAGACTTAATTCTGAGTCTATGAACTAAGTTTGAACTTCTTTGTTTATGATTCTGAACTTTTAAATTCTTCTATGCTAGACTCTTCTACCGATTAGCATGATAGTTCTTCGTGCTTAAGCGTGGCTGTATGCTTTTATATGTGTGATGAATTCTTTCTTCCGAAAAGGTTTTCCAACTTATGATTAATTCAGAATCCTTTTTTAGGTTTGATTGATTGTTACTGATTTTCCTTAAGTCAAAATCTTTCCCATCTTTCTGACTTGGTTCATTCATACAAAATCTTCAATTTTTGATTTAATAGCTGTTAATTGATTCCCTTGACTTATTTGCACAAACCGTGTACTAGCAAGACTTTTTCCTTAAATATACCTCTATGTATTTACCCTTCTTGTACAGCTTTGAAAAGGTGTTTGATTAATCTCTTTCCTTAATTATTTTTACCCGTTTGAAATCATAATCCCTTAATTAAAGGAAAACCTTATGTAATTGATTTTCAAACTATTTTCTTACCTATTTCTGCTTGCTTTCTACACTATAAAAGGCACGACCCTTTCTACACAATAGACACGGTTAATTCAACATTTTTACACTTTAGATTTCACACTTACAATCTCACAAAACTCATACTTGGGGTATTCTTGCTTCTTGTCTGCGCTTTGGCTTTACAAGACTACTGCTTGCTTTTGCTTGATTACTTAAGACTGGTATGTCCAGTTTTGGTTTCAGCATCACCCCAATGTGTTTTACTTACAACCTTTACATCCATGTTTACTTTACAGTCTGTATAGAGTTAAATGTCAACTAGCATGTTAATTTCCTTTCATCTATTTCTGCTGTGAATCCCTACACCCCTGCTTCCCTCTATGTGCTTTGAGTTGTAGTTCAGAACATGACAATATGCAAGTTATTGTTCATGTTTTGACCTGATCCCTTTGGGGATCCTAACTCCCAAAACAATGTGTTCTAACGGGCTGGTGGGGTGTGCCAGCATTTCCTATTGCTAGGTATGCCCACTAGCCTGCCTTTGTCACTCCCCTTTTCCCCTTTTTAGAATTCCTTCTATGCACTTACACTGACTCCTAGTTTCTAAGTTCTGCCCCCCTCCTGTGAGCCATGCCTTGGGACCTTGAGTTCCCTCTGAACTTGGACACTTGAGGGCTGGCCTTTCCACACTGCACTATGACTCAATCTTGCAATGTATTTGGGTGTGAGCACTGCCCGGAATCCATGAGGCTCTTAGGGAACTCTGACACACCCCAAATGAGAAAGGCTTTGGATCTTGGTCTTTATAGTTGGTTTACTTCATGCTTCAGGCAGGAAACCTGAATCAGGCTCTCCTTGGTTGTAATTTTTTTTTTGTGATGTAATTTCTTTATTTTATTTTGGTATGTAACAATTTTGTAATAAACTTCTGGGGTGATTAGTGAAAAAGAGAAGGGTAACCATGCATGCAAAGGGGTAGATATCATGTTCATAGGGAATATTTACACTTCTACACTCATGTATCATGTTTTCAGCTTTCACTTCTGCATCTCATATAGAGATCATGTCTATAGGTTTGTGCACTTTTGCACCTCATATAGAGACCATGTCTATAGGTTTTTGCACTTCTGCATTTCTATAGAGACCATGTCTATAGGTCATTTCTGAAATGCTGCATATCATATAGATAATATGCTTATAGGACTTCCTGAATTTTGCATCTGCATCTGTCACTAGGCAAACCTGTTTATAGGTTTAAATAACTAACAGCATTTTAGATACCATGCCAATAAGACTTCTGCACTCTTGTTTCGATTAAAAAAAATGTTTTAAATCAGTAACGCCTAGAAAGCATGCCTATAGGAACCATTAACTAAATCTGAATCGCCACTCGCTTATGAGTCTAAAATCAGTAGCAACAATAACGACCGCAGAATTTATATTCCTGTAATTGACAATTTCTTTCCCTTAAAATCAGTATACTTCTTTTCTGAAACTAATAGATATCATGCCTATAGGTTTTCGTTTAACACTTAGGCAAGCCATAAGGTAAACTTATAAACTGAATCAGATTTTATTAACTACAACCAGCAGGCAGGCCTGATTCGGGCTTCTTATCTGAAATATGTAATAGATCAGTCTACCACAACTCTTAAGTTTAATCAGACTCTAACCAGTACGTGCAAGACATGCTAAACTATATGCTTCTCTTTGTTTTAAGGAGGTCTGTTTGAGCCTTTCTATCTGTTATGTGCTTCTCCCCAAATTTGCTATATATGTGTTTTGATTGTCGCCTTAGAATTTTGTCCTTTGAAACTATAAAACCTCACACCCCTTCCCTTTAGGATTAGTAGTCCCAAATACCTCCGGGACTGATAGGATTGGGGCGGGTAATAGCATGCATTAAGTAAAACGAGACCATTCTGCATTTAATACCTTAACGGGGTGGAAAAGGATAGATATGGACATGATGACCACGCGATAACACCACGTGTATAAACGGTTACCGGGTGTTGTGTGGGGTGATCCATATTATTTATAAACCTAGGACCCTCCTCCCTTTACTCGTTTATTTTATTTCAAAACTGCCTTTTTTCTCAAATTCCAGCTTCTTCGACTGCTTTTAACTTCAATTACTCGCAACAATTATATGAAAATTCCCCTCTTTTACTAGTTTATTCAGAATTTTTAAAACTGCTTCTTCTCAAATTTCAGTTCCTTTGACTTCGCTTAACTGCAATTACTTGCAACAATTATGTGAACCCCCCCCCCCCCTCATATTTGTAACTCCTATTTGTCTATTTGTTGTTTGCACTTAAAGGCACAATTATAGTATGGCCGGGAACCACACTAGTGGATCTCGAGAGGTGTCTAACACCTTCCCCTCGAGATAATTTCGAGCCCTTACCCAATCTCTGATTTTCTAAATCAAAATTCTTCTTAGTGTCTTAGTGCACTTAATTATTAGATGGCGACTCTTCATTTCAAACCCAATTTCCAAAAGGAAACGAGTTGTCCTCCCGAATGTCATAAACCCGATTTTGCGAGAAAAAGGGGGCATCGATAGCAGCGTTAAACTTTCTTCTGATTTGTCGTACTGGTGGGTAGAGTGGATTGACATTCAGCTGGTGCGTGGCAATGTCTTTCGGAATACCTAGCATATCTGCATGGGAGAAAGCGAACAGATCGGCGTTGTCAATTAAAAATTTATGAATTTACCTGGTTCTGAGATGTAAGCCTTTTTATGTAGTCGTCGTTGTATAGTTTGACGGGGTCGAGGTCTTCTATCGTTGACCCTGTGGCCTCCACGACGTCGGGATCCTTGATAACGTCTTTTTGTTCGTCGGGTTCGGGCCTCGACTTTGGTAATTGTGATGCTTCCGAGCCTATTCCCTTTAACTGTTGAGTGTGTGTACAATCTTGGGCGATGCGGTAGCATTCTTGGGCTGTGCACTGTTCGCCTCGAATGCTGAATATCCCCTACGGAGTAGGGAACTTGATTACTTGATATAAGCTGGACGGGATGGCCCTCATGGCGTGTATCTAGGGTCGCCCTATGATGGCATTGTAAGTTGTGTCCTGGTTCATGACATGAAAAGTTGTTTCTAGGGTGACGCCTCCGGCCAGAACGGGCAGCGTTATCTCTCCTGAGGTTCGCACAACTGCATTGTTAAAACCTGTTAGGGTTATGTAGCGTGGTACTATCTTGTCCTCGAGTCTCATTTGTGTGAGAACTCGAGGGTGAATAATACACGCGCCGCTCCCATCGTCTACCATTATTCTTTTTACGTCAGTATCTGAAATACGTAAAGTAATGACAAGAGCATCGAAGTGAGGAAAGGTCAAACCGTGGGTATCTAACTTAAGGAAGATGATACTGTCTTCGAGGTCATCATACCGTTCATGGGTGATCGACTGCATCAGTTTATGTGTGGTGGTGAACTTTACGTGATTGATTTTTTACTTCATCGTCTCCGCCGATGATTATTTGGATGGTACGGGCGGGGAGGGTAGCTTTGGAGGGCCTTGGTGTTGTTCTCGTCCCCGGCCGAAGTTGGCTCTTCGTCAATCGCTCATCAGCTCCCATAGGTGTTCTTGGTGAAGCACGTTCACCACTTCTTGCCATAGGGCTATGCAGTCTTCGGTCTTGTGATCCCGCTCCTGATGAAACTCACTGAGGGCGTTCGACTTTCTGGTACTTGGGTCAGACTTCATCTTTTGTGGCCACTTCACCTTCAGGACGAGCTTCTCTAATGCATACACTATTTCTGAAGGGAAAACGCAAAAATTGTGAGCAGATAAGAGTGGAGGCATACCTCTTTCATTTTGTTGAGTCCCTGTATGCGGCCTGGATAGCCCTTCTATATGGCGAGGAGATGGTGGGATGGTCGTTCTGACATATGGTTGGTGCCTGTCCCGGTTGAGGCGTGGACCTGGATGGTCTCATCGACCGTCATTACGACGGTCTTTCCTCGACTCCGTTTGGACTGACGTTAGCCGTTGGGTTGGACCGTTAAGGTCGTCCTCGTCTGCTCTCACCTCGGCACAATAGGCGTTGTGAATTTCTTCCCAAGTGGTGGGAGGGTATTTCATGAATCTGCTTAACAGCTTTATGGTTGCCCTCGACCCATTCCTGTTCAACCCATTTGGAAAGTGGCCACCGCCATCCCTTCTTATACGTTTGGCAAGCTCATTCTTACTGTGTTGAACCGGGCAAGGAAGTCCCTAAGTCCCTCGCCAGGCGACTGTCAGACGGCGAATATATTATTCACCCTGGCCCCCGCCTTCTTAGCCCCAGCGTGGGCGGTGACGAACTTGTCGGTCATTTCCTCAAACGTTGTAATTGAACGTGCCGGTAATTGTGAGTACCATCTTAAGGCTCCCCCTGTTAGGGTTTCGCCGAACTTTTTCAACAACACTGATGGTACCTGCTCTTTTAAGAGGATGTTGCCTTTTACTACTGTGACGTAATGAATGATATGATCTTCGGGGTTTGTTGTGCCATCGTATATCTTCAAATATGGTGGCATTTTGAAGGTCTTGGATATGGCATGTGGGGCTGCCTCCTCGCTGTACGGTTGTTCGACGAACCGGCCGACGTTCCATTTTGGTAGCAGTTTCGAGGCGCCGGGTATCTTATCTACCCTTTCTTGATGCTTCCTCGTTTGGTCGCGGAGCGCTTTATTCTTGTTCTCCATTTCTTCCATTTTCTTTAGGATGGCCGCAAGTGCGTCGCTACCTGCATCAACAGCGGTGTGAATGTTACCTGTTGGGAGAGGAACAAGAGCAGGTTGCTCGTTGGCGGTTGATGTGGTATCCGCTTGTGTGGCGCTTCTATTCGCCCTTTGAACAGGTTTGTCGAGTATGTTATTTAGAGTACTTGTCAACCGCACCCCCAGTAGCTTTTCACTGCTGGTGGCGCTTCCTCAGTTGTGGACGTAGAGGCTCCCCTTTTGCGTGAAGCGGTTACACTTCCATGAGGGGGAGGTGAGTCACTCCGCCTGGGTGTAGCACTCGGTGTCACATTCTCCTCGTCTTCTCTATCAACCTCGTTGATGGTGTTCAAAAGGTCGGCAGTGACGCCCACTACTGCTTTTAGTCTTTCATCTTCTTTTCCTATCATTGTTAGTTCGTGCAAACGAGAAAAAGATGGTTGTTGTCGTAATTTTTTTTTGATCTAGAGGAAACTAAAATTTTAACTAGAAACTCCCCACAGACAGCACCAAATTGTTTTACCCAAAAAGTGTTAAACCTTTTCTTAAAACGAATTAATGAGGAAATAGAGGGTTAGTCCTAGTTAAATATAATAACCACTAGATCTAACGTATAGATGTATTGATGATGTGGGGCTGAATCCGAAAATGTTGTATACCAACTGCAAATGCTCAATGATTGTCAGTGAATGGAGTAATAAAAGCATGCAATAAATGTAGATAATGGCAATGAATGTAATAAGAAGGAATTTATCACCCAATTGTTAGATGACTTAGTGATTCTCCTTCCTGACAACAACAACGTAGAGTAATTGAAAATGAAGATGGACAAGGAATCTTTGGATCTTGTGAATAAAAAGTGTATATCGAACAATGTAATAAGTGGACAAGACAAACTTTTGTATATTTTTCGTAGTCAATCCTTTACAATGTGCTCTTATTAGAAATGTGAAGATCCCCCCTTTGTTCTTTATCTCTCCCTATTTATAAGGGATATTCCTAAGAAACCCTAAAAAGTACAACAGAAAGAATATCCAATGAAATATTCCTTCTTTCTATTCTAAACTTACTCTATCGTTGATTCCCTACATTCTTTACTTGACCTCGGCATTAATCCTTCTTAAGACGACTCCTCGCCATTGTGCAGTGGTCGGCTTAATCCTCGACAAAGTCCATTTGCAGTTATTAAGTCCAGTCCAAATTTTGACCAATACACAAGCGCTATGCAACTTTTGACTGGGCCAACAATAGCTACCCACCTTGGTCTCTGGTTTGATGGTTGTAACATTCCGTTTTGTTTCTTATCCCAGTCTTTCGCAACACTTCAGGTTTACTTCTTTTGTTTGGCCTCGACTTCTTCGCTATGATGTTTCCAAGCGGTTTTCGAGACAAAAAAACTGGTCATTCTATGGAACCGAGATAGAACTCCAACTCCTTCCCTTGATCGCTTGAGTTGTTGGTTACAACGCACTGAAAAAGCACTCTCTGGGAAATCTATATATATAATACATTTATTATTTTACAAATGTTGCAAGTATTTGACACATTTTTATCAAATCTGAAAAATTCATAATTAACTAGTATTTAAATCTAAGTTGTTAGTGTATAAATTTAGCATGCTGTTCATTAATGCAAAAGCAAAGAACTTCAAAAACAACAGGAATGAGGACTATTTTCGGGAATGTATGTAGCAGTGTGTTAAGACAAATTCAAAAATGTGAAACATTCACGGGCCCTTGAATAAACAAAATGACTAAAATTAGCAGAAGTTTCAGAGTGACGGACGAATGACTATACCCAAACAATTTCCATATTTTCTTCAAAACTCTGCCTTTCACGTGACAACTGACCCATGTTTTAAGCCAGCTGCTCCGCAACAAAGTACTACTTCTCCTTCACCCCCTACTTACCCCCCCCCCCCTCTCGGAAACCGATAGCTCACTGTCTCCCAAAATTCAGTCCATTTTCCAGACCTCGTTTCTTACATTAAACCAAACAACATGACAAACAAACACTAACTTGGCCTTTAGTCACTAAACCAAGCACTGGATTTTGTTAGTTGAAAACTTGCAATGTCCCCATTGATGCTTGTTCTCTGTTTTCTTCAACTATTTTCCACTTCTTCTTCTACTAGTACACCATCGGCTCCATTAAACTCTTTACTTCCCTCAGACGCTGTATCTTTACTATCCTTCAAATCCAAAGCTGACCTTGACAACAAGCTTCTTTACACACTCAACGAGCGTTTTGACTATTGTCAATGGCAAGGAGTGAAATGCGTGCAAGGTCGTGTTGTACGTTTTGCTCTTCAAAGTTTTGGTCTTAGAGGTACTTTCCAGTCCAACACTTTAACTCATCTTGACCAGCTCCGAATCCTTAATCTTAGGAACAACTCACTCTCTGGTCCTATTCCTGACCTTTCTGGTCTTACAAACCTTAAAACTCTGTTTCTTGATCATAACTTTTTCTCTGCAACTTTTCCTCTTCCTCTTCTTTCTCTTCACCGCCTCATTATCCTCGATTTGTCCCATAATAATCTCTCCGGTTCACTCCCTCTTGGGCTTACTGTTCTAGACCGGTTGAACTATCTCCGGCTTGATTCTAACTCGTTCAACGGTTCGATTCCGCCATTGAACCAAACCCAACTTCAAATCTTCAATGTGTCTAGAAATAACCTTACTGGTTCAATACCTGTTACTCCGACTCTGAAGAAATTTAACGAACGCTCATTCTTATGGAACCCTAATCTTTGTGGTAAAGTTATTAACACGCCATGCCCGTCAACTCCATTCTTTGACTCGCCTTCAGCTGCTGCCTCCCCGCGGCCCTCACCGCTATACCAAGATGCACAGTCGCAGGGTATTGTTCTTACTCCTTCACCTCAGCATAAGCACAAAAAAGTTGGTGTCGTTTTGGGTTTTGTGGTTGGAACATTGATTTTAATTGCAGCTGTTCTGTGTATCTTTGCTTTGGTAAGAAAGAGAAGAGAAGAAAGTGAAACTGAACCAAAAGCAACAAAATGCACCATTGAGACAATTACCCACAATGCAGTGCCAGCTGATAATAGCCAATTATTAGAGATTAAATTAGAAAAGGAAGTGAAAGTGGCTCAAGTCTCTCAACAGCAATTAAAGAGTGGAAATCTGATATTTTGTTCAGGAGAAACAGAGTTGTATACTTTAGAGCAACTAATGAGAGCATCAGCAGAGCTGCTCGGGAGGGGCACAATTGGAACAACGTATAAAGCTGTAATGGCTAGTCAATTGATAGTTTCAGTAAAGCGATTGGATGCTTGTAAAACTTCAATTACGAGTGGCGAAGCGTTTGAGCAGCACATGGAGGAAGTAGGAATGTTACGGCACCCAAATTTGGTTGCAGTTAGAGCATACTTTCAAGCTAAACAAGAAAGGCTTGTTATCTATGATTATCAGCCTAATGGCAGTCTCTTCAATCTCATTCATGGTAAAAGTTTCTAACTTTGCTGATTACTCATTTGAAATGGTTTTACTTTTCATTTTTTTTGTTAATTAGTTTATGTGGACTGTGGTGTCAATTTGGTGGACCTGTGGAAGGGGGGAGGAAGCAGTGGAAGAATGAGTTGTCTGCACCAAACAACTACTACTAGCATTTTTCTCTTTTGTGGACAGAAGTGGGCTGTAATCTTTTGGATCATTCAGTGGTTGCAGTAGCAGGGGTCTTTTTTTAGCTTTTAGTTTGGATGCTTAATATGGGATCCCACTGAGCTCACTACCGACAATTGCAATGTTTGCGTTCACAGGGCAGTCAAATAGTAGTAGTGTCTTTTGGTTTCAGGCTGTCACTGACTGATCCGTATGGGTTGATTGCACTATTTCCCCCAACTACCTTTCATTTTTTTTTATTAAGGCAAATGGTCCTTGTGTCTGCATTTATGTCTTTGCTCCGTCTCTCTTTTCTGTTGAATAGGATATTTTCCTTAGTTTTTTTGCGCACACCTCATTTATTTTATTAGATACCTATTACTTTTCACCAGCACATGTACGGGTTTTCATTCACTTTTGATCGTTAGCCACACCCTTGGGTTGATGTTGTTTATGTTTTCCTTACTTTTTGTGTTTCTTTTCCTTAACCAAATGTGTAACTTACCTATGGGAGAACCTTTGTTTGATGAAAGGTTGTTAATTTAGAGAAGAAAAAGTTCAATGATACTATTCTAGAGCACCCTTGTTCCTTCGTGTGCATCGGATAAAATTAGAAAGATACATAGGAACACAATATATCGCTCTTCCATGTTCCTTTTTATCAATGGATTGACAATTCACTTTCATAGATTAAGTCACACATACCATTTGTTCATTATCCACGTTCAAGAGTTGAAGATATGGATTCTTTATGTAATTCGTGTGTTTAAATTGATGCTTCCTTCACCTAAATACTAAGATTATGTTGTATCTTACATATTGTGTCCTATTTTCTGTTTTACGTGGCAGGGTCAAGATCGACAAGGGCAAAGCCCCTTCACTGGACATCGTGTCTAAAAATAGCGGAAGATGCGGCTCAGGGTCTTGCTTACATACATCAAGCATCAAAGCTCACACATGGCAACTTGAAGTCCTCAAATGTGCTTCTAGGGTCTGATTTCGAGGCCTGTCTAACAGACTACTCCCTCATTGCGCTTGCAGACATTTCTTCCGATGATGATCCTGATTCAGCACGCTATAAAGCACCAGAAGTTCGCAAATCTGCACGAAAAGCCACTCCAGGGTCTGACGTCTATGCCTATGGCATTCTCTTATTAGAGCTTTTAACGGGTAAACCTCCATCTCAGCATCCGTATCTCTCCCCCCCTGATATGGCAGATTGGGTTAGAGCTATGAGGGAGGATGATAATGAGGAGGATAGATGGCTCTCAATGTTAGTTGACCTTGCTAATATATGTAGCTTGACATCACCAGAACAGAGACCAACAATGAGGCAAATCTTGAAAATGATACAAGATATAAAGGATAATGCAATGGTGGAGAATAACAAAAGGGATGAACATACTGGATATTCATAGCTTCTTCTGAATTGCAGTTACACCATTAACCAGCAAGGTTGCATGGTCAATTGTAAGTGACACACCTGGAAACAATTCGGATAATGAAATCATATATCTGTGTTTCCTCCTTTGGCAAAGTGTCATTAATTGACAACAGATTTGCTATTGACTTTTGCCCAGATTGACCAAACTGTTAATGGTGCTTGTACCTTACTACTCAGTAAACAACCTAAAACTGATAGGTTAAGGTCGATCTGCTAGAACATAAGACAACTTAGTCATTGATGATTATGGCACACATTTCGTACCCTTCCTGAAATCCCTCTTATTTTTGTCACAAACGTATGGATGCCAATATTTTNTTTCTAACCGTGGTATTGAGGTGAATCCAGCGCAGATTAAAGCCATTGAAGAAATACCCTGATATACTATAAGTAAAAAAGAAGTGCAGAGGTTGACAGGAAGAATTGCAGCTTTGGGGAGATTTATTTCCAAATCATCAGAAAAGTGCTTTAAATTCTTTTCTGCTCTTAAAAAGCAAGATCAGTTCGAATGGACTGAGGAGTGTCAACAGGCGCTCAAAAATTTGAACACATACCTGTCAAATCCGCCGTTACTCGCAAAACCAAAGGTTGGAGAAAGATTGCTCATCTATCTTGCTGTCTCAGAAGTAGCGGTCAGTGCTGTCTTAGTTCGTGAGAACCAAGGTTTACAATCTCCAATTTATTATGTCAGCAAATCATTATTAGATGCGGAGACGCGGTATCCTCAATTAGAAAAACTTGCACTTGCACTAATCATGGCTTCAAGAAAATTAAGGCCTTACTTTCAATGTCACCCTATTGCCGTAGTAACTGCTTATCCATTACGTAATATATTACACAAACATGAGTTGTCTGGTAGATTAGCCAAATGGGCTATAGAATTATGTGAATATGACATTACTTATCAGCCTAGAACCGCGATCAAATCTCAGGTGTTAAAACTCAACATTCAAGGGATCATATATCGCACTTATCAGATACGTTTCAAATTTTGCGAAGATTCAATATGAAATTAAACCCTGAGAAATGTGCATTCGGTGTTGCATCAGGTAAGTTTTTAGGTTTTCTTGTTTCTANGGTTACGTCACCCCTATCCCTGCTATAACCCCCTGAAAAACCCCTTCCAACTGGGTCAACCAAATAAAAACCTGTGCATACCATTCTGGCATGAAAGGGCATACCATTGATGAGTGCCGCTCCCTGAAGGATAAGATCCAGGCTTTGATTGACGACAAGATCATCGTGGCGAAGGAGCCTGCTCCGAATGTCCGCAATAACCCTCTACCAGACCACAAGGGTGGAGGTGTTCACATGATTGAAATAGAGGATGATTGGGATCCCAAGGGATCGATCGGTTTGATCAAAGAAGGCGATGATCCAAAGAAACCAACAGTCAGCCTTAATCCGATTGTACTACAGAGTCAGCCTTTTAGAGATGCCGAGGTGAACATGTCCATACCACTTGAGTTTGAAACACCATCCTCTGCGAAGACGCCAATACCAATCGAGGTCGAGTTTGGGTCCCCAAAGGCGCCTGTACCATTTGAAGTTGCCAAATTACATTTCAAAACAAAGGTGCCCATTTCGGTAGCAATGACAGCCGTAACACCATTCCACACAAAAGCCATACCATGGGACTACACAGCCGAGGCAAAAAGGAAAGGAAAAGCCAAGTTCGGGGAAGTAGTTGCGGCACAAGGTATGACAAGAACCGGCAGGGTTTATACCCCGAAACACTTGGATGAGTCGAGTAAGCAGACCTCTGGTCGACAAACCATCACTGAAACTGGGCCCGATGACGTCTGGAGAAAGATACAAGCCAAAGAATACTCAGTCATTGATCAACTGAACAAAACACCGGCACAGATTTCTATCCTTGCTTTGTTACAAAGTTCCGATGCACACAAGAATGCCTTGTTAAGAGTGCTGAGCGAGGCATATGTACCGAGCAACATCACCGGTGGGGAGATGGCCAACATGGTAGGCCAGGTATTGGAAAGTCACAAGATCACTTTTCATGAAGATGAGCTGCCACCAGAAGGATTGAGTCACAACAAGGCGTTGCATATCACTGTGCAGTGCGAAGATTACTTTATCACCAGGATCCTGGTCGATGGGGGGTCCAGCCTCAACATTTGTCCATTGGTAACAGTCAGGACATTGGGAAAAGGGTTGCATGAAATCAAGGGCGGGGCCATCAACGTTAAAGCTTTCGACGGTTCTCAAAGGTCTACTATTGGGGAGATTAGCTTATGTTTGCAAATGGGGCCTACTTGGTTTGATGTTGATTTTCAAGTAATAGACGTGCCGGCATCCTACAACCTGCTATTGGGACGGCCGTGGATTCATGCCGTTGGGCCGTGGCATCAACATTACATCAGGCAGTGAAGTTTGAACAGAATCACCAGGAGGTGATCATTCACGGTGATGGTAGCAATCCCATATACAGTCGCCAGACCATCCCAGCGATCGGATCGGAGGAAGAAGAAAGATAGACGGGGAAACTTACCACCACATCGAGCGAGTCAACGCCGTCGATAAGGATAAGTGGTGGGATAACAAAATTGAAAGCATGTTGAACTGGAGCGGGTATGAACCTGGCAAGGGACTTGGCAAGAATCTCTAAGGTATCGCTAAGCCCATCAAGCTCAAGAAACACGGAACCACCTTTGGATTGGGGTATGAGTATGCCTGGAAAGAATTTAACGAATGGTCGCCACCCTGGCGCGGTCCTTACTATCCGCTGGAGCAACCAATACCCCGTTTGGAGCAGACTTCCAACCGGCCGAGGTCATCTACGGGTCAGAAGAAGAAGAAGCCCTGGCAGTAATGAGGAATTTGTTCCTAGAAGACGAGGATATGGATTGCTATGTCATTTTCGAGGGGGAGGGGGAGGAAGGCCCTTCCATACAGGCTGTAAGCAGAGGAGCACGCCTCGATAATTGGACCATCAGAACTACCAGAGCCCGGCGTGCCTCGGGGTAGCAAGGCTGAACAAACATCATGCACTATTTTATTTTACTAGTTCACTTTCTTTTCGCATTTTATTTTCTGCAAAAAGGGCTCCAATGTTCAAAACACTTATGGAATTTATCAAAGCATTTCAATTTTATTAAATCTTACTCTTATTATTTTCTCTCATTACTTTACTTATACAACATTACTATTACTTATCTTGATGAACCAACATCTGTCACATGCAACGAGACAACGCAACAAACGGACATAGATTCAGAAGAAGATGACATACCGGAAGAGATTGTCAAAGAAGTTGAGAATTTTGAGAACAAACCTAAGTCCAACCTGGATGAGACTGAGATTGTTAACCTGGGAGATGCAGAAAACATCAAAGAAACATGAATCAGCGTTCATTTATCACCATCAGAGAAGGAAGAATATACAGAGTTTCTAAGAGAGTATGAGGACATATTCGCCTGGTCGTACGACGACATGACTGGTCTGAGTACATCTATTGTGGCGCACAAACTACCAACCAATCCAGCCTGTCCGCCAGTAAAACAGAAGCTTAGAAAGTTCAAGCCAGACATGAGTTTAACCCCTAAAGACGTATTATCCTGACGAAGATGTGTCATCATAGGATAAGACATTGCAGAGTCCTATGATGGTTGGAGCATGTTTTTCGACGGAGCAGCAAATTTCAAAGGAGTTGGCATAGGAGCAGTCCTAGTATCAGAAACTGGCCAGCATTATCCGGTGTCTGCCAAACTCAGGTTCTCGTGCACCAACAATATGGCCGAGTATGAAGCCTGCACCTTAGGGCTCAAGATGGCCATTGACATGAACATCCAAGAGTTGCTAGTGATTGGAGATTCAGACCTACTCATACATCTGGTACGAGGAGAATGGGCAACCAAGAACCCCAAGATACTACCATACCTGCATCATGTACAGGAGTTAAGAAAGAGGTTCACAAAGACAGAGTTCCAGCATGTCCCCAGGGTCCAGAATGAGTTTGCCGATGCATTGGCTACCCTGTCATCCATGATACAGCATCCGGATACAAACTTCATTGATCCTATTCCGGTAAAAATCCACAATCAGCCAGCTTACTATGCTCATGTCGAAGAAGAAGCAGACGGAAAGCCTTGGTTTCATGATATCAAGGAATATTTAGCAAAAGGAGAATACCCGGAGGTTGCAAACACTACTTAGAAACGCACGCTTCGAAGGTTGTCCAACAATTTCTTTCACAACGGAGGAATCCTATATAGGAGGACTCCAGACTTGGGATTACTAAGGTGTGTCGATACGAAGGAAGCATCTAAACTGCTAGAGGAAATTCATGCTGGGACCTGTGGTCCGCATATGAACGACTTTGTTTTAGCCAAGAAGATACTCCGTTCTGGCTACTTTTGGATGACCATGGAGACTGACTGCATCCAGTACGTCCAAAAATGCCACCGCTGCCAGATACATGCAGATTGATAAAGGTACCTCCAAATGAGCTTAATGCAACTAGCTCACCATGGCCCTTCGCCGCTTGGGGAATGGATGTTATTGGTCCAATCGAGCCGGCCAATGGGCACAGATTCATCCTCGTGGCAATTAACTATTTTACCAAATGGGTTGAAGCAGCATCTTACAAAGCAGTAACTAAGAAAGTCGTGGTGGATTTTGTCCGCGACCGCATTGTTTGCCGATTCGGGATTCCAGAGTCGATCATCACTGATAATGGTTCCAACCTCAACAGTGACTTAATGAAAGCTATGTGTGAGACCTTCAAGATCAGACATAAGAATTCCACAGCCTACAGACCGCAGATGAACGGAGCCGTAGAAGCCGCCAACAAAAACATCAAAAAGATATTGAGGAAAATGATAGAGAAACATAAGCAATGGCACGAAAAGCTATCATTCGCTCTATTGGGGTATCACACCACAGTCTGCACATCAACTGGGGAAACCTCCTACACCCTGGTATATGGTACAGAAGCCGTCATTCCCGCCGAAGTAGAAATTCCCTCCTTAAGAATCGTACATGAAGCCGAGCTCGACGATGCAGAGTGGGTAAAAAGTCGTCACGAGCAGTTGGCTCTTATAGATAGAAAGAGAATGAATGCAGTTTGCCATGGTCAGCTTTATCAGAACAGAATGTCCAGAGCTTTCAACAAGAGAGTCAAACCAAGACGGTTCACACCAGGGCAACTGGTGTTAAAGAAAATTTTCCCGCATCAAGATGAGGCCAAAGGGAAATTTTCTCCCAATTGGCAGGGTCCATACATGGTTCATCGGGTTCTGACAGGAGGAGCCCTTATACTTGCAGAAATGGATGGAGAAGTCTGGCCAAAACCAATCAACTCAGACGCAGTCAAGCGATACTATGTGTAACCATTTATGATTTCCTTATGTAATTTGAACTACGTCTGACCTGATTCCCGTTTAAGAGGGGATACGTAGGCAGCCTTATGGGTTCGGTCACAATTCAATAAAAATTTCATTCCCCCCGCAATTGAAAACTGGGGCAGAATTTTTAGGAGGACCCTCAAAATTCCGAAGTAACTTCAGCCGATCATCGCAAGCAGCCGTCAGAAGTATCAACCCATTAAACTGGGGCAGAATTTTGAGGAGGACCCTCAAAATTCCAAAGCGAGAGAGGTTGCAATGTCCCGAACCACGTCACAGCCGTCGGTTCATCTAAAAACTATTTCTTGAATATATACATATGTCATATCTTTAATAAACTCATGCATATTTATTATCGAAATCGCTTAGTTCAGCAACGCTACCCCTATGATACATACCGTGTCATCAGATCAGAGCCGAACATGGCAAGCAAAGTCAGCGGGGACACGAACTAACCTTTCCCCTTTACAAAACTCACAACTTTTCCTTGGATGCAGGCACCCAAGTCACCCAATCATATATTATACGCTCACACTGTTCAGGAACACAACCCTCAGAACCGTCGCAACTATTCGCATTCGCCATCCACACACAATATCCCCAGCATTCGCAATATCATACCAGCTATCAGCTAAGAATTTTATCACTATTCATCTTTCATCTCTTGCATAAGGCTACCATTCTGCCTTCCGAGGTTAAGCTCTACCTCCATCTGCATTGCATAAGGCAACCATTCTGCCTTCCGAGGTTAAGCTCTACCTCCATCTGCATTTTCTGCATTGCATAAGGCTACCATTCTGCCTTCCGAGGTTAAGCTCTACCTCCATCTGCATTAAGACTAAGCTCTGTCTCCATCTGCATTGCATAAGGCTATCATTCTGCCTTCCGAGACTAAGCTCTATCTCCATCTGCATTGCATAAGGCTACCATTCTGCCTTCCGAGACTAAG
>NW_017670324.1:0-6654 GCF_001879085.1 Nicotiana attenuata
ACTATAGGATTTGGTGGTGCAGTGACATCAATAGGGATAAGGAAACTCCCCTCGTAGCGATAGGTTCTACCAATTCCCTCCACAACTCAATACATTCTCCTAACAAGTCCTTGGGCAATCCCCTCGGACTCAATGGTGGGATCACTCCCCCCCCTCATGGCTTCAAATTCGCGGATTATGGTATCATGATTACTCATTTTGAGAGTAAGGCTTGGAGAGAAAACTAACTCCCTAACTTGAATTCTATCGCACGATTGGATTATCAAAGAAGGGTGAAATTCCTAAATGTCCGAATAGCCTCCAACTTATAGATGTGGTCGACTACACACCGATAAGAAGGACTCTACTAGACACGGCTCCGAGACATCCTAGGACACATTAAAACCTTACGCTCTGATACCAAGTTTTTCACGCCCCAAAAACCGGGTAGACCCGACTGAGCAATCCTGTCAGGTTTCATTCTACCCAAACTAAGTCATGAATAAATAGGAGATGGACTCCATTAATCATACTTAGTAAGTATTTCATTAACAACTTCTATTTCATTTCCATTAGCAGATTAAATCATAATTATCAAAATATTACAAGTTTTATATATCTTTGCCAAACATCAATGTTTCTACTTTAATTCCAATACCCGACGCTACCCACAACCTGTCTACGGAGCCTCTAAACACAACTGAAGAGTAATGTAATATGGAAATGCCGGTAACAAAGCTCCGGCTATACCTCAAATACAAAGTACATGATAAACAGATGAAACAGGACCCCGAAACGAAGTGGGGCTCACCAAGTCAGCTGAAAGGATGATGCGACACTAGCTGCGACCAACACTGCCTGCTATAGAAACACCTACATCCATTTAAAGACGTAGCGCCCCCGGCAAAAGGGACGTTAGTGCCATCAAATAGCACTAGTATGTATAACTAAACACCATCTAGTTAGAAAGAACTTTCATAAAAAAAATAAGGAAATCACAAGTATAACTCAAAAGCTTTAAACGATCACAACATTATCAATATAAAAGAATCATACAATTTTCACATCATGTTTCCATAGCCTTTAGTTTGGGGAATTTCACACTATTCATCATTTGTTCACAATACCACCGCTATCTTGAGCGGAGTCCGATCTCGACCCAATCGGCTAGGTTGCCTCATCTGAGCATATACTTCAATCACAATCTCATTTTCCCTTTTTCCGGAGTTCATTCACAATACCACCGCTATCTCGAGCGGAGTCTAATCTCGGCCCGATCGGCTAGGCCGCCTTACCAAGGCATTGTTCCCTTCTCATTAATCATCTTGTTTCAATCTTTGTTTCACATATATCATTTCATAGGCACTTGGGGCCACAACTATCACATCATTTCTTGGCACTAGGCCACTTTTTACATCGTTCCCAATTACAATATTAGCTTTACTATTTAGGACAGTAGGTGAACACAAGAGCAACTTAAATTGTAAGCATAGATAAGACTTCACGTAGATGGTACAACAATGAGACTTCAATCTAAATTTAAGGTCTAAGAATTTCAATACATACTTCATATCTTTTGCCCCTTTCAAGTTATCAAGATAGCACCTTGATCATTTTGAGACAGATCTTTCACGCATATAAGGTTACAACACCAATTCATGTAAAATAACAATCAATGAAACAATTCAACTTTAACCTTACCATATTCACACAAACACTGATGAAGCTCAATTTCTAAAAGACGGGGTTTTAGCCATACATACCTTGTTTAAACATTCCTTAAGTTACTACGACGTTCCGGAAATTCTAGCAATCCCAATCTACTTTGAGACATAACAAAATTGAATACAAATTAGGAAGGTATTCATGGTTTCAGCTCATTTGAGCATTTTATCAAATACTAGTTGAGCATCTTGATTTCAAATCTCTTCTACAAGGTTTCCTTCATTCCCCAACCCAATCATTACTTATTTCTATTCAACAATCTTCCCACAAACCTAATTTGTACATGCATGTATACATAATGCTATTACACCCAAGACATACCTTGTTAAGCTTTCTTATGTTCCTACGACGTTCCGGTAATTCTAGAACCTTATCTCTTACATGAAGAACATGTGATTGGGTTCTTTGATTCTTGAAGACTTGAGCAAGAGGTGGGTGATTATGAAGCTAGGCTCCTTCTCTCTCTCTTTCTCTCTCTATATGGTCTCAACTCTCTCTAAAATCAGTAGAAAATGACCCCAAATGAAGCCCCAAAGACTATATATTAAAATGGGGTCGGGTTATAAAAATAGGAAGAATAAGCCTCCGAAATCGGGTCTGCGATCGCAGAATGGACCGCAAATCAAGAATGTGGGCCGCAGAATGCATTGTGAAATAGGTGCCCAAAACTGGGCAACACTGGTCCAATCTGCGACAGATCTGCAATCGTAGAGTCAAAAATGCGACAGATTTGCGATCGCAGATTCGACACATGATCGCATTTTTCCAGCCTTTGGTAATTTGATCATAACTTTGTGTAGGAATGTCCAAATGACGAACGGTTTGAAGCATTGGGAACTAGACTCAAAGACCTTTCATATGAGGTTGTTCATCACATAAAACTTTATACATATTTAGATATGCTTGTTCAAAGTGTGCTCTTGTGCAAACTCATTTGGAATCTTAGCCTATTATGAAATTTTTCAATTTGACTTAGGCTTAGGCCTTTCCTTGGGCCCCAAATTACTTAGCATAAGACATTTACACTTATTTACCAAGTCCAATTGATGCCCACCATGTTAATAGCACCTAAAGTATTATAATTAGCCTACGTGGCACCACGAAATCCTAAATTACTTAGTGAAATTTTCCGGGGCCTTACATTCTCCCCCCCCTAGGATCATTCGTCCTCGAATGAGGAGTAGAGTCCGCCCTAAACGCTTAACTTACTCTATCTCTTTTCTCACCTACCTCAAGTCCCTAAATTTTGACTATCTCCTAAATTTTTCAGAATTTTCGGTAGAGTCTCCTTTGTAACTAGGCCTATCCACCTGCCAGGGAACCACCAAAACCATCCTAAAAATACATCCACAACTCGACAAAGCACCACAATGTATATATCAATAACACGAACCTCAGCATTACAAGCACTACATTATCACGATGATACCTGGACATGGACTGCACATTTTTAAATCATAACACCTAGAAGGTACTTTTCAAATCAAAACCAACTGCTATACAATCAAGAGAAAATACCTTATTTCCACAATACTCTCGGCCTTCAATGTGGCCTCTTATACTTATAGGCTTTTCCATAACACATTCACGGAAACAACCCCAACCTCCAAACTTATCTAACAAGGATGACAGCTAGATACCTCGCATAAGCTAACTATCCATTAACATTCACCTTTTATAATTTACACCAGGGTGATACACAAATGATCTCCACCTAACTTATTAGACATAGACATATGAAAACACGAATTCATGAGGAACAACTATGGGGAAATATCACACCCCTAGTGTGACCTAATGGGAAATGCGCTTACGTACCCTTCATCATCAATTCACATAACATCTACAGGGAAAAATTTTGAGAATAATTGGTCACCCTCTTGAATTCTAAATCTCTATGCGATCACCCAAACTAAACTCGTGGTGACTTTCACGATTACTCTAAGATGTGCTATAATAAATTGATCAAACAATTACCTACTAAATGTATGTGATCACAGGGTGACTTTGACACGTTTGAACCTTTAATACCAAATAGATCCAGTACAGTAAGGAGCAACGGAGTTCAAGACTGGACTGGAATTATTCAGGAATCCATTTATGCGCTGAGCAGAATATCATGAGGTTACATACTAAGAGACACAAGGATTTCTATTAATGATGCTGACATGGTTTAGTCCAGGTGACTACATCAATTATCAGATAAATAAAGCATAGTGGTAACTAATATTCTTAGATAAAGTGGATACCATGTATGTGAACTCGAGATTTTTAAAGAAGCGACCAAGTAGGATACACCAGTTGTGTCCTTGAGCGTAAGGTAAGTAGTTGAGCTCAAATGGTAAGACTCTTGCAACATGGGTATGATTAAGGCCACAAATGAAATACGTGGAATTTGATTATACTCCTAAAAATAAGCGATACAAGGGCTCTATGCCACAAGCGCATGAGGATGGAAAAGAAGTCATCTACTTATGAGATTATCATAATTCGAACAATCTAACCCTTCCTAAGGCGGTGAAATGCCAGAGGTAGCAAAATTTCCTGCACATGACAATGACGTTGTCAATAATCCTAGAAGCCGAGTTAGTAGAAAGTCACGTAACCCATCCAATCCGACCCATTTAAGACTTTTGAAAAAGGGGACACACTTTGGTTTGAAATCATTGCAATTTAAGCTTGAACTTTAAGGAAAATCATTACTTTTGAAACCCATGAGACAAGCCCTCGTAGTCCTAGAAAATCGTCAACAATGGCAAGAAAGTACTTAAAACCATTTCGAGTTGGTATAAAACAAGGCCTCAAAGTGCCCACATGGATAAGTTCGAAAGAATGAGACGTCTTAATGCATTTATCGAGGAAAAGTAACCTAGGTTATCTAGTCACATGGACAAGTAGAGCAGGTAGATGATTGTTTAGCAGAAAATCTCATAAGGAGTGCGAGCAATATCTTTTTATCCTAACAAAAGGAACATACCTCGACCCTTGACGCCATAAGGCATAAAATTAGATTCACGAGGAGAGTTACCAGATGAAAATAGATAGTAAGGCAGCACAACTTAGAGCACCGCTTGGAATCGACAAGCTTAAACAGAGTTGAAGACATTAGAAGTCTGTAGAAAAGGGGAAATTTGCCCACCCTCAGGGCGCTTGTAGAGTACATAAAAGTGAGGTAAATTAAATCAGATCAAATGGTTGGATAACTAGTCGAGACATTGAGATAATATCGCATTGAAGATTACGGCTAAACAACACACGATGCAAGACAAATGAAAAGAAAGTGAGAGAGCCTTATGGAAGTAACCTTTACATTGTAACCACTAAGAATAGTGGTAATATAAAGCGATTACGAGAAGCTACATTTTTTAAAAGAAGATCTCTGTATGTAGTCACGTGGTGTATAGCTCCAGAATTCAAAAATCCAATTATGTTTAGCAACTCTACTTCACAAGGAAGCGCTACAGCACACTTCTACACAACCAACTATTACCAGCCAAATTGGGAGACGCTATAAGACTTGATTGAGAGAGAGGCTTTGGCATACGAATGTGTTACTAGGTGTATTGCTCCTTAGTGAACCAAAAAACCAAAAGACGAGAGTTAGACTGATAAGCAGATTGTTGCACTAGCACATGCCTAGATAATCCATTATCGAAAGGAGATCATTCAATCTCAGCAATTGCGGCATGCTATCAACCTTTGATGAACTTGAAGTGAGGTGGGAACCCAATGAGATAGTATAAAATAATCATGGTAGGTTTGCAGATGTTCATAATGAGTTCTCCATGGATTTTGACTTGAGAATTACCCAGATGCTAATGAAAGACAGAAAACAGGAGAAACAGGCGTTGTGCTACGATAACCTCCAAAGGTGCGCTTGGTCTTGACGGAGAGCCTAGTAAGGGTCCTTATGAGAAAGGAAGTGTTATAATGACACATAGAAGGATATGTTTTCTCATGGTTATCGAACAAGTGTTGGGAAACTAGCACAATAATTCACTATCTAAGGAACACAATTAACAAATGTTGTGGAGGTGTATAAACATTTGTTATGAGCTGGACATGCTTCTGCTATGTTAACTCCCAACTGCAATACACGACCACGTCTTGGGCAACCACAATACTAGGAACAAAGTGAGCTACCTACTGCGGGATGTCCCAAGTGGACACGAAAGTTATACTAAGATGGCGACACAAGATCTTCCTATGACGGGGATGTGAGGATCTAAATTTTCAGTGAGACTTTATGCACACGGTGACCATTTCGATTGACATTCACTCATGTGATAGGTGTTAAGTTATGCTCTTATATTACTAGACATTGAGAAGCTTTCATGATGATACTCGCAAGAGAGTAGAGTGATTGTTCAAACCATATATGCCATATACACAAGTGAGTAAAAGAGTGACTCGAGAAGGATCGCAACACTGGGATGCCTTACATGGAACTTGACACCACATAGGTAAACTTTACGATAATGCATGCATAGGCACAAGTTGGCAGATGTTGTCCATTTAAGTAAAATATTCTGTAAGAAATTCATCGGATATAGTCCCTTGTTGAGAATTGAGGAAAGAAAGTGGGAAGTATTAATCCTAGAGTTATAGCTCCAATCAAGGACCTATTTATAGAACTTAATTCCACAAGAGGATGTAAATAAGAGAATTTGTGATAGAGTGGATTCACGAACAATACGGCTCCTTCAAGGAGTAGGTACACACAAGTCTTTGTGACTCACATCTTATTAAGACCATGTTTATGAGGACTCTTCAATATGGATGTACATATACAACAAGAGTACGTTGGTTGTGCTAAGTAGTGACTTACTTGGTGACCTTAGGTTGATAGTGCAATAGCTGAATCGATGCCCCTCGACTCCACATCCCTAACGTACGTTGGTACCATGCCGATATACTATAGGATTTGGTGGTGCAGTGACATCAATAGGG
>NW_017670324.1:6793-20041 GCF_001879085.1 Nicotiana attenuata
TTATTGCCCTATTTCTTACTTAAATTGTTGACCTTATATCCGGACTGTACTCCCCCATAGTATGCTTCCCTCCCTCTTAACTGTTTAATTTCTGTATTTTTCCCTTTTATTTCATATATATATATATATATATATATATATATTGAACTGCATAGGTTGGTTTGGTAGTCCTGTCTAGCCTTATCACTACTTCGCCGGGGTTAGGCCAGGCACTTACCAGCACATGGGATCGGTTGTGCTGATGCTACACTTCTGTGCTCTTTTGCACAGATCACCGGTACCGGAGCAGCTTTTGGACCACAGTAGTAGGATATTGATCGGGAGCTGACTTCAGTCCAAGGACTTACGAGGTAGCCTAGCTGGCGTCGCAGGCCGGAGTCCCTTTCTATGTTTTCAATTTGTTTTCATTGTACCGAGACAAATACTTATGTATTTCTATTCTGGCTTGTTTGTAGCACTCTTTAGTAGTTTGTGAGATAGCGACACCAGTCTTGGGTAGAGAAATGTTAAACTTCCGCATTTTGGGTTTTTCAGTTATCTGTGTTTTAAAAACTTCCGCTTTAATTTAAATGACTCGTCATATTTCGTATTGTTCTTGTTGAGGTGAAATCAGGAAATGTTTAAAAGGCTTGGCTTGCCTAGCTCCGATAGTAGGCGCCACCACGACTCCCGATGGTGGGAAATCCGGGTCGTGACATTCAAGGACCATCACCAATTACCAATGTACAAAGTATTCCAGAAATCATATACCTCAAATTCATTAGCAATGGAAACTTTAAACACAAAAAGTTTCATTCTCAAAGATTGGGGCATACCAACAGCAATAGATACACACATCAAAGTCATAAACAAGCAATACACCAATTATTCTTGTATTACTCTTTCCCAATCACAACAATATACAGTTTCAGAACCGGAGTATGTAAGAACTCGAATCACAGTGAATACATTATAAGACAAGGCATTAGTTAAAATAACTACTTATGGGCATGAATTGAGTACCAAAAGCTTTTAGGCAATTCTGTTTTCGAAGTCATTTTAAAACAGTTGAGTCGAGGCTCATTTCATAATCTGTTCCACATTTTCTCATTTCATAGGCATCACTAGGCACAAATATAACTTAAGTCCTTGGCACGTTATCCACATTCTATTTCCCCAATTCGTTTAGTGCAATTTCAATCATCTTTATAGATTATCAACAACTAGACACACTCAATTATAGCATTTGGTACACATAAGAGCAATTAAGCATATCGAGTTTTTCTCACGCAATTTGGTATACTAGTTTTCATTTAACACACAACTCAAGCCGTACGATTTTAATAAGCAAACCACACTTTAAACATCTATCTTGCGATATAAGGCTCATTCGGAATAATCAAGTTTATGAGTTTATATGGGATAACCCGGAATATAGAAATTAGGAAATTTGAGTCAACCATACTTGAACTTACGAAAATATTTATGGAATTCGATTCTAAGAGAGAAAGTTTAGCCAACATACCTTGTTGAGCTTTCCTTAAGTTACAACAATTCCCCAATACTTCTAACGATAATAATCTATAGGAAGATAGCAAAAATTGATTAATAATTCGAAAGACCCCCATGGTGCAACTCTCTTAGGAATTGCATCGAACACCTAACATGTGAAATAGACTTCAAGGTCCTATACTTGAAACCCCTTCTTTCCTCAACTAATTTCAACAAGAAACTACCCAAAAATAGTTGAAAATTCCACATACTACAACCTAGTGCACATGCATGGCTTATTTCTAACCCTACCATATGTTTGAACTCTTAACCCCTTGCATTAAAGCTCTAGAAGTAGGACTTACCCGGATGGATAATAATCTAGTGGCTAGCTTTCTTGATTCTTGAAGATTTGAACAAGATTAGGTGATCTGGAGTGCTAGGTTCCCTCTTTCTCTCTCTATATTGCTCTCAACTCTCTCTAAATCAGTAGAAAAATGACCCCAAATGAAGCCCCAAAGCCTATATATTAAAATGGGGCCGGGTTATAAAAATATGAAAAATAAGCCTCCGAAATCGGGTCTGCGGTCGCATAATAGACCGCAAGATAGGAATGTGGGCCGCAGACGCGTCGCAAAACCCGGTTCCCAGAACTGAGCTACACTGGACAGGTCTGCGACCATTTTGCGGTCGCATAACCACTTCTGCGGTCGCATAATGGTCGCAGAATGGCCGCAGAATTGCATTATGCCAGCCTTTTGGTAATTTGATCATAACTTTGTGTAGGAATGTCCAAATGACGAACGGTTTGAAGCGTTGGAAACTAGACTCGAAGACCTTTCATTTGATAGGTTTTTCATCACATAAAACCTTATATATACATAGATATGCTCGTTCAAAGTAGGGACTTGTGCGAACTCATTTGAAATTTTAGCCTATTATGAAATTTTCCAATTTGACTTAGACTTAGGCCTCTCCTTGGACCCCAAACTACTTACCACAAGACTTATTCACTTATTTACCAAATCCAATTAATGCCCATCATGTTAATAACACGTAAAATATTATAATTAGCCTACCTGTCACCACAAAATCCTAAATTACTTAGCGAAATTTTCCGGGGCCTTTCACATAAATGCCCTCATCAAAGCACGTATACAAAACACTATGCATGTGCCCACTTCTGGCATGTCAGACTCCGGAGGGGCGGATCCTGCCCAACCACTAATCATAATAACTTAGCCCATATAGTGGGGCCTGGTGCACGCGTCGCCCCAAATAAATAGCACTTAGCCCAATATGAGCCAGCGTACGCGTCATGGAATATAATCAAAATCGAGTCAAAATTACTTACTCCAATCCATGTGGTAAAAATCTTCTTCGAAATCTCCCAAATCCTAGCTCCATAACTCAAAATGTGATAAAATAACTAAAAGGTTCGGAATAGAGTACTTATAGATCTGCTCCAGGGATACCCTTCACGAACACAGAAGAATCCTTGCGTTCGCGATGAACAAAAATACACTGCCACAATTAACACCATGTATTCGCATCCAAGACCTTGTGAACGCAATGCACCGTTCAGACTACTCGTCACGAAGGCAGATGCCCTGACGCGAACGCGATGCACAAAGCACCTGGACCATCAACAACCTTCGCGAACGCGTTAACACACTACGACCGCAATGGCCAACCTCACAAAGCTACGTGAACGCGTCTCACACGCGTAGAAGAAAAATGCTCAGCTCCAATATACTCTATGCGATCACGGTTTGTCCTTCGTGATCGCGAAGGACATCAGCAACAATAGAAAACCAGTGATATAATCATGGAGAAAAATGGTCCGAAATCAATTCAAAACACGCCCGAGCTCCTCGAGACCCCGTCCGAACATATAAACAAGTCCCAAAAAAAACACAAACCTACTTGAGGCCTCAAATCACATGTAGCAACATCAAAACCACGAATCACACCCCAAATCAAACTTAATGAACTTTTGAACTATCAACTTCCAAAACTCGTGTTGAACCATAACAAATCAATCCTGAATGACCTCAAATATTTGCACACAAGTTCCAAATGACATAACAAACCTATTCCAACTCCCGGAGCAACAACCTGGACCCAATATCATCAAACTCAACTCTTGGTCAAACTTATTAAATTTCCAGATCTTCAAATTACCAACTTTCGCCAATTAGTGCCAAAACCTTCTAGAAACATCCAAATGCAAATACAGGCTTATGTTAAAGTCCAAAATCACTATCCAGACCTAACGGAACCATCAAAACTCTGATCCGGGGTCAAATGCACAAAAGTCAAACATGGTCAACTCTTCCAACTTAATGCTTTTAAGATTAGAATCATTCTTCCAAATCAATCCTAATCACTCGAAAATCAAAACCGACTATACACACAAGTTGTAATACATTATATGAAGCTACTCATTCCCTTGAACCACCAAGCGGAATGCAAAATTCTCAAAATGATCGGTCGGATCGTTACAATTAGTGAGTATCTTTTGACTTAAAAACCTCGCCACTACTTCATCAAGGTTAGTCAAATTACGTATTGAGTACATGAGGTCAGTTGTACCTATGCTAGACTTCTACACCTTGCGTAAAGATATCTTGGAGCTTAGCGGTTGCAGCATTCGAGGATGCACATCCGAGACTCCGGCCTTCCACTTATTAGCCGCCATTTATTCATGGTTGCTTAGATCACTAAGTTTCTATTTATATATATTTAAACATATATTTTATTTCTTCGTACCAGCAATGTAAATCTAAATCTGTAACGACCCGACCAGTCATTTTGAGCATTTACATTTCGCTCGGTAGTTTACGGGCATGAGTAGCTCCGTATGATGTATTATGACTTATGTGAATCTTCAGTTTTGGTTTTCAGGTTATTCAGAATTGATTTGGAAGAATGATTCTCAATTAGGAAGCTTTAAATTTGAAAGAGTTGAACAAGTTTGACTTTTTAGTAGTTCACATGGAATTGGATTTTTGATGGTTCTGTTAGCTCTGTTGGGTGATTTTGGACTTAAGAGAGCATCCGGATTGTGATTTAGAGGTCCGTAGTTGAATTTGGCTTGAAATGGTAAAAGTTGAAATTTTGGAAAGTTTGACCGGGAGTGGACTTGTTGGTATCGAGGTCAGATTCCGATTCTGGAAGTTGGAGCAGGTCTGTAATATCAAATGTGACTTGTGTGAAAAATTTGAGGTCAATCGAACGTGATTTGATAGGTTTCGGCATTGGTTATGGAAGTTTGTAGTTTCAAAGTTCATTGATTTCGAATTGAGGTGTGATTCATCGTTTCGATATTTTATGTGTGTTTTGAGGCCTCGAGTAGGTCCGTGTTATGTTATGAGACTTGTTGGTATGTTTGGACGTGTTCCCAAGGGGCTCGGGCGTGTTTCAGATTGATTTTGGGCTATTTTTCCTTTATTTTTCACTGTTGTGTTCTACTGATATCTGGTGTCGCATTTCTTCATCGCGTTCGCGTGGCAAGTATTGCGAACGCGTAGTGTATTCTGATGGCAGCAGCAAGTTGTTCTTCGCGATCACAAAGTATGTCCCGCGTTCGCGTAGAGTTGGGGCAAGTCTTCTTCGCGTTCGCTATAGAGGATCGCGATTGCATAGTGCTAAGGTTGGTAGCTGGGAGTTGGAGCATTCTTCTATGCGATCGAGGAAGGCGAGTCGCGTTCGCGAAGCTTTAGCAGCAGTGGTCATCGCATTTGCTTAGGTTGTATCGTGAACGCGTAGAGTCTTTTATGGCAGTGTGAGTTTTATTCATCGCGAACGTGATGAATTTCCCGCGTTCGCGTAAGAGGAGGCCTGAGCAGATTATAAAGTACTTTATTTCGAGGGTTTCGGCCATTTTTATATTTTTGGAGCTAGGGAGCTCGAATTGAGGTGATTCTTGAAGAAAGTTTGACCATATGAATTGGGGTAAATGTTCTCTACTCGGTTTTGATTACATTTCATGAATCCATCTTCATTTTTAGTAATTGGTTGATGAATTTAAAGAGGAAATTTGGGGGTTTTGGATTAAAGTATTATAATATGAATTTTTGAGTTTTGAACACCGATTTAGAGTCGGATTTGAGTGAAACTAGTATGGTTGGACTCGTAATTAATGGGTTGTCGGATTTTATGAGTTTTGTCGGCTTCCGAGGTGCGGGTCCGGATGTGATTTTTGGCTGGTTTTGGGTTTTGATTAAGGATTCGATCTTTATCATTTGGAATGATTTCCTTGGACTTTATTTGATGTATTTGAGTTGCTTTTGGCTAGGTTTGAGCTGTTCGGAGGTTTCTACGCGCGTGATGGCATTTTTGGAGCATCGCTTGGCTTGCTCGGTATTGGAATTGGCTTGTTCGAGGTAAGTAACTCTTCTAAACTTAGTGCTGAGGGTATGAAACCCCGAATTACGTGATATGTGATTGATGATGAGGTGACGCACATGCTAGGTGACGGACGTGTGGGCGTGCACCGTATGAATAGTGACTCCGCTATTTTAGTGGTACTATGTAGTTACCTGATCTTATTTGTAACCATGAAATCTCTACGTACTTGAGCTATTGAGCTGTGATACATGTTAGAAACCATGTCTAAGCTACATGCTTATTCTGTTGGGACCCATAGTGGTCATTTCTTGCTGTCACCTCACTGATTTTACTAATATTTCGTACTCAGTCATATTCATGCATTCATATCATATCTTAGTATCAATTGTTGTTTATTGATACATCATATCATTGCTGTTGGGCTAGTTTTATGACATTGTGAACCCGTGAGTGAGACTAGAGAGATTGATGACTGAGTGAGGCCGAGAGCCTGATTATGAGTGACAGTTATGGGATCGGGCTGCACGCCGCAGCGGTTATACTAATTTTATGATATTACTTGGGCTGTAGGAGCCCCTCTGGAGTCTGTACACACACCTAGTGAGCGTGGTTGATTATATTGAGGGATGAATCTTCCATGCACATGGATCTTGTTCGAAGCATTATATACCTGGAGATCGATCTTCTCCACGGGCTGGACTGGCCCTACTCAGTACAGAGTGACTGTTGGTCAGTTGATGTATATATTCCGGTATGGATCTTTCCTGGGCCGGATTGACCATATACGGTACTGAGTGATTGGGCATGATGAGCAGAAAGTGTGAGACAGTGAGATTGAGTACTTTGAGAGTGTGACTACATGATTCATCTATGAGATACATGGCATTGACATGCACACATGACATACATGCATAGAGATGCATTTTCCTCATGCTGTACGGTATCACGTCATTCATGACTTCTTACACATATTGATATATGGGCATAGAGAGGTATTTCTCTCTTGCTTTCTGGAAAGAAAATGAAACATTTTATTTATTGTGGAAATGATTTTTGGGAAAAATTTACAGTTTTCAAACTTACTCATATTTTCGATGATTTCGGTAAAGGATTTGGGTTTTTCCTGATATACTTGAAAACAGAGCTATTTTTCGGGAAAATATGAAAAAATTGAGCATTTTATCTCTGAGTTACTTCTTTCATTACTTGCTTTACGTTGTTATGAACTGTTGTTGGCTATTTGTGTTGGTCCCGACCGTTGTTCTAGCTCGCCACTAATTTCAACCTAAGGTTAGGTTTGTTACTTATTGAGTATATGTGGTCGGTTGTACTCATATTACACTTCTGCACCTTGCGTGCAGATGTTGACTAATGATGTTGATGTGATCGACGAGAGTTGGGATCCAAGATGTACCTGCGTTCCGGTTGTAGCTGCCTCTTGTTCAGGGTAGCTTTTAATTTTATAAAACTCTGTTTATGTACTTTTCAAATAGATGATGTATTTACTTCATTTCAGCTTTGTAACCTCTATTCTTAGAAGCTCATGATTTGTACTACCAGTTCTTGGTGAATGTATAAGATTCAGATAATTTCTTTTGTTTAATTGTCTTATTAAAGATTATTGGAATTGGATAGTTATTAGTTGGCTTACCTAGCGGGTTGGGTTAGGTGCCATCACGACTAGTGGATTTTGGATCGTGACAAATTCGTAGTTGATCATGATTTGTACTACCAATCCTCGGGAAGAGTTATCTTAAATTTTTGCATTTTTATTTCAATCTATATTTAATGATTTCGGCTTAGTTTGTATTACTTATTGGTTAACTTACCTAGCTAGTTGGATTAGGTATCATCACAACTTAATAAAATTTTTGGGTCGCGACAGTTCTAACCATCCCCACCCACCACCAAAAAAAAAAAAGCAAAAAAAGAAGTTACTATTTGTTCATGATTTTAGGAAATCATTGAAGAAGAAAGGGAAGTGAAAAGGCTGTTCAGTGGCCAAGTGACAAAAGAAGCCAAAAGCTAAAGACTCCATCAGATATAACAAGTCATCTGCCCTTACGTTCCTGATCAGATGAGGTGGGATAGTTGGAATATCTCTTTCCTTAATAAAATTTTTGGAGATGGAGCACCAAAAATGAAAAACTTTTTAAGGCTCTTATCTAATTAATCGGATCAGTAAATTTCGAATATCAGATGCATAAAATAACAAAAAAGGTCTTCTAGCCTCATTAACATCCCTTTCGAACCCCACACGTAAGTCCCAGCTGGGCCAGCTGTGTTCTCTACCAGACTCTCATTGAGTTGTTTGTGGCACATGAATGAAATAGACATCTCAATAACATTCCTCATGGATATTGGTTTATCAGTAATTTGTTGTTTCTGTGTTGGTACTATAATGTTCAACCTTTAAAAGATTCCAAAATGAAAAACTCCACATCCTTTTCTAGCCTAATTAAACACTAATATCATCTCCGTCTCTCTCCTATCCAATATTAGCTATTGTTAGTAGCATACTCCTTGTTCTTCTTTCTCTTTCAAGTTCAACATCTTTTTGTTTCTGATTTCGTTCCTTCTTCTTAAAAGAATATGCCCTCTTTGGCCAATCAATCAAAGTAGTGGTAAGTGCTTAATTAATTTGGATTATTTGTTAGATTATATTGCACGGTGCATACTATCTCATCCAAGGGTTTGTATAATTTATTTGGTTTGAGTTTGCAACAACACTTCTCATATCTGCACGGTATTCTCTTTTCTTGAACTAAACATGTGTAAAATATTGCGTCAATGTATATTGTTAGCGATAAAATTTAAAAACAAGATCTTTCTCTTTTTTATTAAATTAAAACTGATTAACATTTACAGCTTGTTTGGATGGTTGTTACGCATCGTTTCATAATGTATCGTATCGTACTGTATTGTATTGTATTGTATCGTTTGATAAATACAATGTTTGGATAGATTGTGTCGTTTGCCATCGTTTCATGATATCACGCACCAGCAATATGAAGAATAAACTTGCAATATAATAAAGACAAATTATGATACAAGATAAAATTACTATATAAAAAGGTAGGGTAAATGATAAAATAATATGATTTAATAATAATATAGGGCGAGATTGAGAGAAAAAGACAAGATAACGACGCGACCAAACCAAATCGGTCGTTACATAAAGTGGCACATTTCGTCGTTATGTAATGACGAATTTAACGATACGATACAATAAAATTAAAGTAACAATCAAAACAAACATTGTATTTAAAGTAACAATACGATACGATACAATAGGTAACAACATCCAAACAAGCTGTTATTACATAATTTATATCTAACATATCCAACAAAAGAAGGGGGTTGTACCTGACCTCTTTATATCTTCTATATAATAAGTGGAACTTGAGGGTACGACGAAGGGTAGTTTTGGAATTTACCTAATTAGTAACTGACCAAAATCTATATGTATTCCCTAACAGTTCATTGGTTGTTTTGACGGTGACATCATATATTCCTTCACTTTCGCTCAACAATCTCTTGTTCTGAGCATTGTTTCCTTCAATTCAGTCTCTGTTTGGTGCTTTTCTGCCATCTATGTAAATTGCCATGGCTTCTGTCATTGGATGCTGCTCTTATTTTTTCTGTATCTACCTTTTCGGATGAGCTTCTGTTACTCCTTATCTCTCCGGTTAGCTAACTGGCTAATTTATTCACATCATTGTATCTGTGAACTATGATGATTTTTCCTCGCCATTCTGCTATTGTTAGCGACACAAGATCGTTGATAACACTCAGAAAAAACACAATTAGGTACAATATGAATAGAATGCAGCAACCAAAGACATTTATGGGAAACACAAGAAGCTTTGGGAATGTAAAGCAAATATCTTTTAATATCGTAACCAAAGAACAAAGTAGCAATATAAAATATACTTAGTACATGATAGATAATATCAAATCAAATGATTTGTTCTCACTTAAAACTCAAATCTAACTAAATCATAAAGGATTAGTAATTTTAACGTGTAAGTACGTTAACATCACTCCTAATTCGAATTACTTTCCTTAGCTTCTAGACTAAAAATTATAAAAGGGTATTATAGCTCGGGCTGTATTATATTTCAAATTGACAAACTTCGACGAAATTCATTTTCTTTGATTCGTTTACCCTTTAACCTTCACGGATTTATTTATCACTTGTATGAAATAGCATAATATTTGTAACCTCAAATAATCTCATTCCCGAGCTTGCGTCGATAAACATACGACGAAACTTTAACGTCCAAAAATGCGGGATGTAACATCTCATTCCCGAGCTTTCATCAATTCACTTATGGCATACTTTCACGTACGAAAACTGGGGTGTAACATTATTGTTTGCAAAATTTATATAATATTCATTAGTTTTCATCTAAGTATACTATTTACGGAAAATAATATTTCAAAATTCAACCTTCCCCTCTCCCACATTCCCCCACAACCAAAAAAAAATATCTTCAACTGCATTATGATATTGTAATATTTTGGTTGTTGTTGGGTTTGGGCGGTTGCAGTTTACTTTATTGGATTTTTTGCTTTATGTTATCTCTTTCTTTTCTCTTCTCTAGTATTACATTCAATATCAATTTGTTAAAATTCTCTTTTAGAACCTCAATCTATTATTATTTTTGGCATTCCAGTTATTTTAGAGAAGGAGCATTCACTTTATTATAAAGTTATAATTTCTTTTGTTTTCTTTTTTATTTTGGCTTCTTGTGTAGCATTTTTAAAGGAAGTGGTGTCAATCACTGACAATGAAAAACTTGACTTGTGGAGAGTTGGGGACTAGTGCCATACAAGGTACCACAGACCATGATAATGAAGTGTATAAAGTGTGTTAAGATGAGTAGTATTTTAAGTAATTTGAGATAATTCTTAATTATGGGGGTAATTGGTTAATTATTGAATAATGAAAAATTACCTAGTTAATTAAGAAATTGTAGGTGATCAACTAACGAATTTGCGTAAGATTAAACAATCCCTAACGTGGCAGCAAGAAACCAACCCAAACAATGACTCTTGGTTAAGTGGATAGATGGCATTTGGAGGATTTTTTGTGGCTAACTCATCACCTTAGTGGGGCCCACACCCACTAAGGTAATAGACATCTCAAAAATTCAAAGAGAGACAAGTCCAATCTCCATAGAAAAGTAAAAAGCTTCAGCAAAGAGGATCATTTGCAATGGCAACGTAAATATTTCAAAACATTTCATATGAAGACCATTCTATACTATATAGCTTGGGATTTTGCAATTTTAAGGAATACAGTATAATCTTTCGCCGCCGTTACGTATTTTTCGCAAAAGACATGTGTTAGAGGAATTGTCAAGCGAATTGGTTCAGGTATGTTAAGGCTATCCCTTTTTTCTTTTTGGCATGATCCATACGACACAAACAAAACGAGCAAATGCACAACTTCCATAAATGACTATTCATAGAAATACTAGAGATGCCTATGTTCTTGATTCCCCATGTATCCTATTACTCTATCACCTGTTTGTGGGTCTCAAAAAATACGTAAGTTGATAAAGTTTATTTCATGATATTATCAAAGGCATAATGGTCTTATGACACTCAGAAAGATTTTACTGACGTCTTTCTCATGCATTGCATTGATCTATGCACCACCAACTGATCAGCTGATATACGTTAATGATTTTGCCCACAGTGGCCGAGATGATATGATGGGATGCCCTCAGAGGCTTGATGATGTTATGAACACATGTATCTTTGCACGACATGACATTCATACGCATATGCATGACACTATAAGTATGATTTACTGAGTTATCCAAACTTACAAGTTGAGTCATTTACTCTATATTTCCTCCATGTCGTTTATGTACTTATTTATGTGCCTTACATACTCGGTACATTATTCGTACTAACGTCCCTTTTGCCTGGGGACGTTGTGTTTCATGCCCGCAGGTCCCGAGACAGGTCAAGAGTCCTCCAAGTAGGCTATCAGCTTAGCAGAAGATGTTGCTGCGCTCCATTTGCTCCGGAGTTGCTTGTTTGGTCAGCATGATTTAGATGCGTATTGTATGGTATGGCGGGGCCCTATCCCGATCTTTATGATAAGTATGTACTCTTAGAGGCTTGTAGACAGATGTCATGTATACGGATGCTTGTATGGCCTTGTCGGACTATGTTTTGAGTTTACAAATGATCATGTTGGCCTTATAGGCCCGTATGTCACATGTATAAGTTTTTATATCAGGTTGGGTCATCCTATATTGAGTATTCCCCTATGTTTATTCTGGTTAGTCCATGACGATCCATTTGGTCCATTTGCCAATGAAAGTTCAATAAGAAAGATATGTTATGTTGGTACTCGATTAAGTAAGGTACTGGTTGTCCGTTTCGGCCCATAGGTTTGGGTCGTGACAAATAACATGAAAGGTTTCTCTCTTTGAAAAGGAGGAACAAGAATCTTGTAATTTATCAAACTAGCCGATTCTTTTTCTTGGTGCCAACTTCACTAACTCCAGTATTCTTGATTATGTTAACCTGAGAAGAAATATTAAATTGGTTATGCTAGTCGTTTACAAACTTTACAACTTAGAAAATTGTGAATACAAGATATAAAAAACAGGACAAAGTCATATAATAATTTTTATTTCCTAATATGATGGCATTTCAATCCTAGATCTTTATTTCCATGATCTAGGCAAAAATTGTTTACCCTCGAATCCGGATAACAATTGAATTTATATGGGGTTTTAAGGATCCGTGAACTAAAAAATACAAAAGGTTTTTAGGTTAAGGAAAATAAAGATAAAGACTCAACAATTGCTGTTAAAGTAAATAATCGCAGAATATAATATTGCTTAGAACAATTGTGCTTGATGATCCCCCAGAATTTAGAGATATCCCCTTTTATACATTCTGATTAAGGGTAAAAATAAGGTAGGTAAATTGATTACATCGTGGATCCCTGTAATTACGCCTTAATGGCCTGAAGTGGTTGAGAAAATCACGTTTGGGCGAGATATCCGGCGACGCTTGGTTATCCGTTACGAGTCCGGCTTCCGACCTTGTGTGTTTCTCCATCCGGTGGTGACTCCTATCGAGCTCTGTAACGGTCTCGAAATGACTCGACCTCGGTTGTAGACGTGGCCGTCGTTCTACCTTGCATCCAGGTCGGGTTCGATGGCCCCGATTTGCTCCGGACCGGACCCAACCCGGTCGGGCTCAAGCAAAAAAGGGTATCACCTAATACAGATAGTCCCCTCGTTTATTAGAGAGTAATGATAATAAACGATATGACCGGTGACGTGATGCCCGTGACGTATGGCCATACGCCAGGTGAAAAAGCCATCGAGTGCTCTGACCACGCCTGCTGCAGGCATTTAATGCTTCTCTTAATTATCTGTCGCTTCGTGT
>NW_017670324.1:21916-24658 GCF_001879085.1 Nicotiana attenuata
CTTTGCAGGCATCGGTGCTATATCACTCGATGTTCCTCCGAATCAAGGACAAGATGGAGGCGGAGCGAGAGGGGCGCCGGGTCCTTGAAGAGAAGCTGTTAGAAAGCCGGACCGGATTGGACCTTTTGAATAAAGAGCACGCGTCCTGTGCTATCCGGCTGGAGGAAGCAAAGAAAGAGCTCGGTTGTAAGCTAAGGGGGGTGCAAGCCGAGCTTAATCGGGTTAAGGCCGAGCTTGACGAGAGCAGAGCCGAACTTAATGAGAACAAAGCCGAACTGGAAGCCCGGGTGCAACAGTTGGAGTCGGAGAAGACTTCCCTTCGGGAAGAGGTTGCGGACTTGACGTTGGCCAATGAGGCTCGAGTCCTTGAAATTGAGCTATGGACCAATCGATTTCGGGAAGCTGAGGCTAAAGTTTCTCAGGCCGAGGAGACTGCCAACGATATGGTGGCCCAATATAGGGCCGATGCTGATGCGGCCAACCAGCAGTCAAGAATGTTAGCCGAATATGCGAAGTGTCAGGCCCGGCTTGAAGTTCTTACTGAACTCCAACGTCGCGGTTTCGATCTTGCATCGGACGTCGCCAAAGCCGCCGAAGCTGAGGACGCTTCGAGAAGGGCGACGTTCCCCGAAGAATTCGAGGATGGCTCCGATTGACTCCGGGAATAGGCTAGGCTTTGTTTTGTTTTTCCCCTCTTATGTAATTGCTCCGGTAGCGAGCTTTTTTATGCAACACTGCCCTTTGCCATTTATTGCTCCTTTTTCAATCTTGTTATTACTTTGCCTTTTATCTTTTTGGAACGATGGTAGTCCTTTATATTTTTCGAAATAGTCTCCGAGTGAATGTATTCGAACTCAGGTGAATTTCGACCTTCGGGTTTTCTCAAGGCAGTCCCCGAGTGAGTTGATTCGAGCTCGGGTGAAGTCTAACCCTTAGGTTTCTTCGAAGCAGTCCCCGAGTGAGTGGGTTCGGACTCGGGCATAATTTGACCCTCAGGTTTTGTATCGATTTTACGCCTTTTTCTTAAGGTCTTACAAGTTCGAGTATACTTCGCCTTTTAGTGAAGTCGATGATGAAGCCGGTATTACCTCTTTTTGAGATTTTATGAATTTGGACCCGCCTTCTCGAGGACTTATGGTCAAAATAATGCCTTATCGAGGCCTTACGAATTTCGAACTCACCTCTGAGGTCTTTCAGTTTTATGTGTCGCCTTATTAAGGTCTTATGAGCTTGGACTTGCCTTCTTGAGGTCTTATAGTTTAAGTGTTGCCTCATTGAGGTTTTATGAGCCTAAAGCAGGTCTTATGTGATCGAATATGAGATCGAATATGCCTCGAGGAGGTCTTATGTTCGAATGTGCCTCGAGGAGGTCTTATGTTCAAATGTGCCTCGAGGAGGTCTTATGTTCGAATGTGCCTCGAGGAGGTCTTATGTTCGAAAGTGCCTCCAGGAGGTCTTATGTTCGAATGTGCCTCGAGGAGGTCTTATGTGATCGGACTTGAAAGCATACCGAAGAGTCGAACAAAATCTTTTAGGTTATGATGTGAATATGCATCAGATAGTCTTTGCTATTGCAGTAATAGTTAATACATCATACTGATCCGAGCGGATTAGGTCAGGTTAGTTGGGCACGGCTCGCTTTGGCCGTTTGACCCTTACATTTATTCTTATTGACCTTCGCCTTCTTCGGAGGGCGATCTAGTATACAATGATTTACCCTTGGATACCTTTATAGTAGCACGATGTTCTTGCTGCCTCGTTAAAAACCTTGCCGAAAAACCCGAGTTGGGACAAAAATGGTCGAAGGAAAAAAGAGTGCAGCTCGTGCTTTCAGTCTCTCCGATGTCCGAACTTATCTTAGCGACCGATCATCGACCTTTAGCAGTAGTATCTCTTCAAGTGGCCTATATTCCAGTTATTGGGTAGTTCTTTCCCATCCATCGTTCCTAACTTGTACGAACCTTTTCCGGTTACCTTCAAAATGGTGTAAGGGCCTTCCCAGTTCGGTCCTAATTTCCCTTCGTTAGGGTCTCGAGTGTTGAGGGTGACCTTTCTTAGTACCAAGTCCCCTATATTGAAGTGTCGAAGACGAGCCCTTCGGTTATAATATCTCTCGATCTTTTGTTTCTGAGCTGCCATCCTAACTAGTGCGGCCTCTCTCCTTTCGTCTAAAAGATCCAAGCTGGTGAGCATTGCTTCTTGGTTGGTAACCTCGGTTGCATACCGGAATCTAGCGCTGGGTTCGCCCACCTCGACTGGGATCAAGGCCTCGGCTCCGTAAACCAAAGAGAAAGGAGTGGCACCGGTACTAGTCCTTTCGGTTGTCCGGTAGGCCCATAGGATTTCGGGCAGCATCTCTCTCCATTTTCCTTTTGCGTCTTGTAACCTTTTCTTTAGGTTCTGAACGATGGTCTTGTTGGTCGACTCAGCCTGCCCGTTTCCGGTGGGATGGTACGGGGTTGACAATACCCTCTTGATCTTGTTATCCTCGAAGAATCTTGATACCTTGCTCCCAACGAACTGTTTCCCATTGTCACATACTATTTCGGAAGGCATCCCGAACCGACACACGATGTGGTCCCAAAGGAAGTCGATTACTTCTTTCTCTCGAACCTTTTCGTAAGCCTGCGCTTCAACCCATTTGGAGAAGTAGTCAGTAACCAAAAGAATAAATTGAGCCTTACCTGGAGCTCGAGGAAGCGGGCCCACTATGTCCATTCCCCACTTCATGAAAGGCCATGG
>NW_017670324.1:27931-58248 GCF_001879085.1 Nicotiana attenuata
ACGAATCCGGATAACTAATTGTAATTTATAGTGGGTTTTAAGGATCCGTGAACTAAAAGATACTAAAAGGTTTTTAGGTTAAGGAAAATAAAGATAAAGACTCAACAATTGCTGTTAAAGTAAATAATCGCAGAATATAATATTGCTTAGAACAATTGTGCTTGATGATCCCCCAGAATTTAGAGATATCCCCTTTTATACATTCTGATTAAGGGTAAAAATAAGGTAGGTAAATTGATTACATCGTGGATCCCTGTAATTACGCCTTAATGGCCTGAAGTGGTTGAGAAAATCACGTTTGGGCGAGATATCCGGCGACGCTTGGTTATCCGTTACGAGTCCGGCTTCCGACCTTGTGTGTTTCTCCATCCGGTGGTGACTCCTATCGAGCTCTGTAACGGTCTCGAAATGACTCGACCTCGGTTGTAGACGTGGCCGTCGTTCTACCTTGCATCCAGGTCGGGTTCGATGGCCCCGATTTGCTCCGGACCGGACCCAACCCGGTCGGGCTCAAGCAAAAAAGGGTATCACCTAATACAAAAATCTTTAACTTACTCTTTCTTCCAGGTTCTACAAGAGTCTAAATACCTTATGTAGGAGGGTAAATCGTGTTTGATGGGAATCTTATCAACATACTGGAACTTAACTACTAATAGAAATTTCTCAATCAAATCCCTTTATAATATGTTTCATAGTAGTAATGACATCTCCAAAATCACTCAAGATACTTCTATTAATTGCATTTGGAAGATAAGGTCGGTAAATAAGATTGTAGACAATTAAAATCTTATTAAATTTGAATCCACAAGTTATTTGGATTTTATCATATATTAAATACATATTAGTCCAAATGATACTATGGGATAGTGTAATCAGGTCGATTATTTAAATCTAAAATGAATTAATTTAAATAAAAGTCCAATGTATTGTTGGGCTAGCCCATCAGTTGGTCTTCTATCAAATAGGTCGGCCGATAAGCCTCAAGCCCAATGATCCACTAGGGTTTTCTTGGAGACTACTCCATCCCACACCTATATAAAAGGGTCAAAGGAGAAGGCTAAGATACAAGCAAGTAAGCAGAAGGAAAAGGCTAAAGAAGCTCTGAAGAATAGCCTCAAGGTCTCCATCCATATCTGCAATCGTCGTCTATGATCAAATTCCAAAGGCGAACTCAAATATAAGGCGAGAGGCTTTAAATTTTCCGTTCGTGATAACCCAACACCAAATCCTGGTTCGCGACGACCTTCAAATTGTTCGTGACGTACTACAAAATCTGAAATCCATCAAGTTCAAGATCAAGTTCTCAAGCTCTTGAACTATCGTCCGTGAGGAGAAGAATCAGAGGACTACATATCTTTAGGTTTAGAGATATTTCAGATATTGTAACCCAATCACTTGAAATCGAATATAATATTTGTCGCTATATTTCTTGTCTTGATTATTCAGGAGAAAAATTTGGTTGTTACAAATATTGGCACGCCCAGTTGGACGATCTCTACCTCTCATCTCTTCTCAACTCTCAACATTCAAGATCGCTAAGATGGCTCCAAAGTTGCTGACTCCAAGTTTTCTTCTGACATTGAAAGTATCATGAACACTACTATGGGGAGTCTTGGGCCAATCACTCGAAGCAAGGCGAGCGTCTTGGAACAGCAAGCACTCCAAGTGTTGTCTACCAATGAATGCTTTAAGATCTTCATCATCCGAAGAAGATAGGTCCTCTGCTAGCAAATCAGAAAGAGGAGATAATACTGCAGAAGTTGTGGAGAAAGATCTTGCTCAACTTAGTTTATACAATGCCAAGAGTCAGCTTACCTAACCTGTTGATGAAGTTTTAAGTGTTTGCTCTACGCCATTCTCGCCACATGAAATGTTCCAAACTGAGTTCAATCCATGGGAAGGTCTCGGTTATTCTTCATCATCTGCAATAATCATGGAGGCAATGATGACTAACACTTCGACAATGGAGGAGCAACTCGCAAACCTGAAAAAGGAGATTGATGGCTTAATAAAGTATGCTCAAGATCAAGATGTCCGTATCGCAAATTGATAGGCATAGTTGAAAGCTTGATGGATGGAGAATCAATTCATGCACCTGGAAAGCTCCTTGAATCCACGAGAAGGTTGATCCTCTAAAAAAACAAGTGTCATCCGCCAACGAACTTCATGTCTCCTCCGAAGGATCAATTCCCATCAAAAAATTGAAGGAATTCATTATGGGAACTATCAAATATAAGTATGAGGTTGCTTCAAAGTCTTCTCTCACGTACGTAACCTTATATTGCAAGAATCGATAGCTTGAAGATGTCTTCCGGCTATCAACCTCCCAAATTTCAGCAGTTCGACCATAAAGGAAATCCATGCAACATGTTGCGCACTTTGTTGAGACATGCAACATGCAGGGACTTATGGAGATTACCTTGTCAAGCAGTTCGTCCGCTCACTAAAGGGGAATGCTTTTGATTGGTACACCGACCTCGAGGCTGGATCCATTGATAGTTGGGACCAATTGGAGCAAGAGTTTCTCAATCGCTTTTATAGCACGAGACGTACTGTGAGCATGGTCGAACTTACGAACACTTGCCAACAAAAAGATGAACCAGTTATTGACTTTATCAACTGATGGAGGAATGCAAGCCTTAACTGGAAAGATAGGCTAAGTGAAGTTTGTGGCATAGAGATGTGCATCCAAGGGATGCATTGGCGACTTCGTTACATCTTGCAAGGAATTAAGCCCAGGACATTTGAAGAACTTGCCACCCATGCTCATGATATGGAGTTGAGCATGGCTTCTGCGAGAAATGAAGGGCTGACCATCTACGAACCTCGCAAGGGAAGAGATAAGCAAGAAGTCAAGAAATGAAGCAAGTTCGTACACAAGAATGAAAACAAAGAATCCATGAAAATCAATGCCTCTCCTTTGAAGTTTACTACCAAGGTGAGCAAGAAACAGAGTATGAAAACAACTTCCTCTCCAGACAATGCAAATCGGAAGTTGACTCTCAAAGAGATGCAAGAAAATGAGTACCCATTTCTAGACTCTGATGTGCCTGCAATATTTTAAGAACTCCTCGAGCTAGAGCTTATTGAGCTATCAGAGATGAAGCGGCCAGATGAAGCTGGAAAAAGCAATAACCCGAATTACTGCAAATACCATCGGCTTATAGGCCACCCTCTTGAGAAGTGCTTTGTCTTCAAGGACAAAGTTATGGATTTGGCTCGTCAAAAGAAGATCGAGCCTGAAAATGAAAAGGCGAGCACAAAACATGTGTCCATTGCCTTTGGCTCATTCGATCTGATAGAGATATGCACCCGTAAAGGGAATAAAGATGAAGAATTGTTGGAGGATGACAAAGTTTGAGTTGATTAACCTGATGAAGAAGGTTGGAACCTGGTGACTCATTGAAGACGCCGTAAATTGAGTCCGCAAAAAGGATCAACGAAGCAACCTATGAGGAATAATATGGTGAGAAGATCAAAGAAGCAACAAATGGTTAAGAACCCAAAGAAGGTGGAGATAGAGACACACCATCACCAAAAGCCAAGCCACCCAGTGACTTTGGGAGAAATTTTGCCGAGTTGGTTTCGCATGAGGATTTTTGACGATGATGACAAGGCCTTGTGTTGTAATGTTGATAAAGAAGAAGAGGAAAAGAACGAAGTCAAGTAAAAACTGTCTCCATCACTGTCTAATAGTCTTGTTGAGTTCTCCTTCCAAGAAGCAGATGTCTGTAATGCAAAAATCACCTTCATTGAAGACAATCTCCTACTTGGTGAGACACCACACAGTCGCCCTTTGTTTTTGGTGGGTTATGTGCTCGAGTGGAGCATAAACAAAATCTTGATAGATGAAGGATCTGCAGTTATTATTCATCCCATTCGCATAATGAAAGAACTCGACATCTCAATTGACGAACTTTTTAAAAGCTGACTGATAATTCAAGGATTCAATCAAGGGGGACAAAAGGCCATAGGAGCTATCAAACTGGAAATCACCATTGGAGATATGCAATCAACTGCATGGATGCATGTGATTGATACAGGAACTTCATACAGTTTGTTGCTTGGCAGGCCGTGGATACACGAGAACAAAGTTATCCTATCAACTTACTACCAATGTTTGAAATATAATAAAGATGGAGTCGAAATGAAGATAGTTGCTGACGACAAGCCGTTCGCTGAAGCCGAGGCATACTTCGCTGATGCAAAGTTCTACTTGAAGAACCACATCGTGAAGGGAGTAAAAGTTAATGACATCACGAAGGCCAAAGGTGATAATATCGTGTCCAAAAGGGCCGAAGTAGCTTCTGGTGAAGATAAAGCTACAATAGATGCATACCAAGTTTCGAAAGCTTCCAAAAAGAATGCTGCAACTGCAGGCAAGAAAATAGCTCCTTTATTTCATTACGTCCCAAAAGTGAAGAAAGATGAAGGAGAATCATCAAGCCTCCAAAAAGATGCACTAAGAGAATTAACCCTTCATACCAAGCAGATTGATACCATAAAGTTTTCTTCAAAGCTACTGGAAAAGTTTGTGGCCCCTAATATGCCTCAAAATAAGGCACTTCCCACGAAACGCACAAATAAAGGTTTCAATCTGAATGCTTACAGGTTGTTTGCAAAGGTTGGATATAATCCCAACGAACCATCTAAGCTAGGGAAGCTCCCACCTGAAGCTACCAGGAAAGCAAACACGATGAAGGATAATGAGCATGTGGTGAAGCAATCACGTAATGGTCTGGGTTACAAACAACCCCCACCAGTTCGCATCTCCATTAGAAGATCAAGTATTTACTATATCACAATGGAATATGAACCCGCTGATCCTAATAAAAGGCCTTCTGTCTTTGATCAACTTGGAGAACCAACTACAAAAACTTCTGTATTTGAGAGGTTGGGGTCATTGAAAGAACAAGTCCCAAAGAAATTATGAAAAAATAAGGATACCTTTGCCATCTAGAGTCCAAAAGTATCTCCAAAGAGGGTCAAAGCCTGATCCCTTCCAGAATGAGGCGACAATCAGAACTTTTGATTTCATGCGGAGAGGTACTCAAAGTGAAGACTCGCACAGTGGTCCACATTAGAGAGCATGACGAAGATGAAGAAAGTGTAGGATCTTCATATCACATTACTGCGAATGGGGAGCAATACACTTCATTTCTAAGGAAGGTCGACGAAAATTTGGGAGGGGTCTCTTGGTGTAGCCATATATCTTTTAATGATGGTGATCCCCAAGAAGACGAAGATGTCGAGGACGCTACTCCGAAACTAGAAGAAGGAGTTAAAATGATATTTTACGCATTGAAAGAAGTCAACCTTGGCACTGCAGAAGACTCCAGGCCCACCTATATAAGTCCCCTACTAACCACAAATGAAGAAAGCACTTATATGGAGCTACTCAAAGAATATAGAGATGTCTTTGCTTGGATCTACAAAGAGATGCAAGGTTTGGATCCTAAAGTAGCAGTTCATCATCTCGCGGTCGAGAAAGGAGCTCGTCCTGTTAAGCAAGCCCAAAGACGCTTCAGGCCAGAATTGATCCCATCAGTCGAAACCAAGGTCAGTAAACTCATCGAAGCTGGTTTCATTCGGGAGGTTAAGTATCTTACATGGATTTCAAGCATTGTTGCTGTGAAGAAGAATAATGGCCAAATTCGAGTTTGTGTCAATTTTAGAGACCTCAATAATGCATGCCATAAGGACGAATTTCTGCTTCCCATCTAAGAGCTTATGATTGATGCCACCTTTGGATACGAGCCGATGTCTTTCATGGATGGATCATCTGGATACAACCAAATACTTACAACACCGAAAGATAAAGAGCTTACTACATTTCGCACTCCTAAAGGCATTTATTGCTACAAAGTAGTGCCTTTTGGCTTGAAGAATGCAGGCGCCACATATGAAAGGGCAATGCAGAATATCTTTGATGATATCCTCCACAAGAATGTGGAATGCTATGTGGATGATTTAGTAGTGAAATGTAGAAAGAGAGGAGACCACTTGCAAGACTTAAGAATGGTGTTCGAATGACTGGAGATATCAACTTAGAATGAACCCGTTGAAATGTGCCTTCAGAGTTACTTCAGGAAAATTCCTTGGCTTCATTGTTCGACATCGAGGGATTGAGATAGATCAAGCCAACGTTGATGTAATCTTGAAGATGCCCGAGCCTAGAAATATACATGAATTGAAAACTCTACAAGGAAAATTGGTGTACCTTAGAAGATTCATCTCAAATCTAGCAGGGAAGTGCCAACCTTTTAGCCGTCTCATGAAGAAGGGTGTACCTTTTGAATGTGACCAAGCTTGTAGCAACGCATTCCAAAGCATCAAATCCTACTTGATGAAACCTCCAGTTCTGGCAGCCCCTATACCAGGAAAGCCATTGATTCTATATATTACAGCCCAAGAAAGGTCAGTTGGAGCCCTTTTGGCCCAAGAAAATGGTGAAAGAAAAGAAAATTCCCTCTACTACTTGAGTAGGATGATGACCCCAAATGAGCTGAAGTATTCTTCGATCGAAAAGTTGTGTCTGGCATTGGTTTTCGCAATTCAATAGCTGAAGCACTACTTTCAAGCTCATGTCATCTATCTCGTCTCAAGGGCGAACCCGATCAAGTTTGTTATGTCAAAACCCTTCCTCAATGATCAATTAGCAAGGTGGTACCTCCAATTTCAACAATTCGAGATTGTGTACATCCCACAAAAAGTTGTGAAAGGACAAGCTTTGGCAGATTTCTTAGTAGATCATCTAATTCCTGATGATTGGGAGTTGACAGATGAACTACCTGATGAGGATGCAATGGTCATCAAAGTGCAACCACCATGGGAAATGTATTTTGGTGGTGCCGCACATCGTGAAGGAGCTCGTGCAGGTGTTGTGTTTGTCAGTTCTCAAGGAGAAGTCTTGCCATATTCCTTCACCTTAACACAACGTTGCACCAACAATGTTGCAGAATATCAAGCACTCATACTTGGGCTTGAGATGGCCGTTGATAGAGAGACAACTCCAATTACATATATTTGGAGACTCTAAGTTAGTGATCAATCAATTGATAGGTAGCTACGAGGTGAAAAAGCCAGAATTACGTCCTTATCATGATTATGTGCAGAAATTGATTGGATGGCTTGGAAATGTAACTCTTTAGCATATGCCAAGGAAGGAAAATTAGAAAGCTAATGCCTTAGCTGATCTAGCTTCGACAATGACTCTGCCCTACCAGGCACAAATCATTATCTGCCAAAAATGGATAGTACCACCAGATGAGAACGAGGATGAAGAAATCAAGCTCGAGCATTTGGTAGCCATCGCTGAAGCTAAGAAGGTTGATTGGAGACAAACCATGATCGACTACTTCCAGAAGATCCAAGTAGAAAGACCAAAATTTGTCGGCGTGCCCCTCGCTTCCTTTACTAGAAAGACACTTTGTATCGAAGATCATTTGAGGGAGTTCTTTTGCGTAGTTTAGGGGAAGATGAAGTAACTCAAGCTATGCGAGAGGCACACTCTGGAGTTTGTGGATCACATCAATCTGGGCCGAAGCTTCACTTCTACATTAAGTGGATGGGTTACTATTGGTCGACAATGGTGAAAGATTGATTAGATTATGCCTGAAGATACAAGGCTTGCCAATTTTACGGAAATTTTATACACCAACCACCTGAAATGTTACACCCTACTGTTGCATCTTGTCCATTTGACGATTGGGGATTAGATGTTTTTGGACCACTTCCAAAATCTTCTAGAGGACATCTATACATCTTGGCCGCAATCGATTATTTCTCAAAAGAGCCAAGGCCGTCGCTCTAAAGGAAGTGAAGAAAGAGAATGTTGCAAATTCATTCCAGTGAAAATCATATATCATTTCGGCATTCCTAGTTATATAATAACAGATAATCGCAAACCCTTTGATAACAATTAATGACCATGATCTGTGAACTTTTTGGCTTCAAGCAACGTGATTCTTCAATGTATTATGCTGTTGCAAATGGACTAGCCGAAGCATTTAACAGGACACTTTGCAACTTGTTAAAGAAGGTCGTCTCCATGTCTAAAAGAGATTGGCATGACAGAATGGAAGAGGCTTTGTGGGCATATCGTATGACTCATCGCACGCCGACACAAGCAACTCCTTATTCTCTTGTTTATGGACTCGAAGCAGTTCTTCCTCTTGAGCGTCAAATACCATCCTTGCGACTCGCTGTCCAAGAAGGTCTTATTAAAGAAGAAAACGCTCATCTGCGCCTTGAAGAACTAGAGTCCCTTGACGAAAAGAGGCTAGAAGCTCAACAAAGTCTTGAATGTTACCAAGCTCGTCTTTCTCGTGCTTTCAACAAAAAGGTTGCTTGAGTTCCTTCCAAGTTGGCGATCAAGTTCTTGCAGTAAGAAGACCTATTATCACCTCTCGCAAATCCGAGGGCAAATTCACTTCAAAATGGGATGGCCCATATGTTGTGCAAGAAGCCTATTCAAGTGGATCTTACAATTTAGTTGATGCAGATGGCATGAGAATTGGCCCTATCGATGGGAAATTTTTGAAGAGGTATTATCTTTGAAGAATAAACGCTCCTTAGCGCACGAGCCTAAACTGTATGTCGCTATGCTCTTGGCCTGCATGACCATAAACTGCGAATGGCACCCCAAAAAAAAAGGAGTTCGCTAGGTTGAAAACCTCGAAAGAGGCGACCTAGGCAAAAGTTAGGACATAAATAAAACACTCACTTATTTTGAACTACGTTATGACTTGATCCTCTTCACCGAGGTACGTAGGCAACTTAGAGTTTCATTCTAAGTTCAGTCGCATAAGCTTTAAAAAAATGTGTTTCAACGTGACATGATCATCAAAATTCAAGCTGAGGAATCACGTTGATTACTCAAATAGGCTCATATTGTAGAAAGAAAGAAGGCAATTTGTGTCGATCCAAAATGGACATTTCATTGCTTCAATGCTACAAGGATCGGATACATCATTGTCAAGAGACTAAAAGGTTGAAAATATTTATACTTCGTTCTATATGAATAATCTAAGTCATAAAAGCAATTGACGCGAAAGATTGTCACTATCTTGTCTTGAATGCCTTTCCAAGTTCGCTTCATTTCTTCAAAACATGATGCTATCATAAAGCTTTGCGTAGTTGAATCCAATGTGAATTGTTCCCCCATCATGTGGCCTAACTGTAAAATTTCTAATTTAGGTTCCGAAGGGTCAAGCAATACATGATCTTAACTTTGACTAATCCAGAAGGACTTACGCAGCAAAGACTTCTATATGCATGCGAATATGGAAGTTCACTTCAGTCGTGTCGACTTCGCGAATTTTCTGTTGGTAGACCGAAAAAGTTCTGCCATGAAATTCATAGGTGCTTCAGGCCTCTGAGTTTAATTTCTAACAGCATGAACGGATTGCAATTCTGACACTCCAAGCTCAAGATACAATTATGTTCACCAAAAGTACACGAATCTGAAAGTGTACTGCAGTTAGGTCGAGTTCGGAAATTTTCCATCGACAGTCCGAAAGGAGTTCTTCCATGAAACTTATACAAGTTTTAGATCTTTGAGTCTACTTTCTGACACCATAAACGGATAGTTATTCTGATACTCCTAGCTCAAGATACAATTATTTTCGCCAAAAGTACGCAAATCTGAAAGTTCACTGCAGTTGAGTCGAATTCGTAAATTTTTTGTTGACACTACGATAGGAGTTCTATTATGAAATTTATATGAGTTTTAGATCTCCGAGTCTACTTTCTAACACTACAAATGGATTGTAATTCCGATACTTCTATCTAAAGATAAAATTATTTTCGCCAAAAGTACGCAAATATGAAAGTTCACTGCAGTCAGTTGAGTCGACTTCGCGAATATTCTGTTAAGAGTACGAAAGGAGTTCTTTTATGAAATACATAGGCACTTTAGGTCACTGAGTTTTCTTTCTAACGGTGCAAACGGATTGTAATTCCGACACTCCTAGCTCAAGATATGACTTTCTTTAACAAGAGAGCACGAAGCAACAAAGCCTACACATAAGACATGTGCTGAAATTTAAGAAAGAAATAATTGGGAGTAACGGGGGGAATCCAGGTCTTAAAGAGAGATATCACATACTAAAAATAAAAATACCTTTGTTGCTCCAAGAAATAAGTATTCCATTACATGGTATTAGTTATAAAAAAAATACAAGTCGAGAATCCTAAGCAAAAAAAAAAAAAAAGAGAAAAACTCTAAAATCATGGAAAAGGTTTGAAGCTAAGGATTTGTTGGCAGCTTGTCTCAACTGGCCCTTTCAGGTGGGATAATTTCTCTGCTTCATCATCAGATAATGGATGATTGGCTTCAATGGTATAAATCTCCCCTTCGGTAATGTCAATGTTCTCTTGATTTTTAGCCAACTTCACTTGTTGTTTATCCACGAGCGCGACAATCTTCTTCTTTCTGGAGGCCAAGGCAGCTAGCTATTGTTCAACACTTGCAAGATTGACTTGAAGTTTCTCTACAGACTCGCTCACTTTTTCATATTCTTGTTTTGCATCATCGAGGCGTCGTCATGCATCAAAAAGTGACTCTTGGACGATATTAAAGCATCGTAATCTGCGTACGTCTTGTAGAAAGCCTCAACAAGAGAATCAAGAGAGAACTCTTCGATCCATTCACACAAGGTATGCCACATCGTTTTAACAAAATAAAGTTTAATAGGGGAAATAGTCTCTTGTGGTTTGAAGTTAGGAGCATCAAGATGCGACGGCCTTGGAGTAGGCTCGAAGGCTTTTTGACGTTTTGCTTGACTTGCGGCAGCCTCCATCTTACTCGTCATGGCTGGCTTAGAAAGCATAACATCTTCTAGAAGAATGAGGTGCGACTCTATGGGTAGACTCAAATCTGTTGACGGAGCGTTGTTTGTAGCATGATGTTCAACACCATCAAATAAAGTGTGAGGATTTTTTGCGGCCAAACCGAGGGAATTTTGGCTTGTAACAAAGTCTTCTGCCATTTTGTCAGCAATTACGTCATCATACAACTCATCGACGCCCAACTGCAAAAAAATAAAATAAAATAAAATAAATAACTTTAGTGTTCAAAAAAAAAAAGAAAAAAAAGGGGAGTAAAATTGAAGGAAATAATATTTACTCGTTTCTCCAGTTCAGACAACGGCATCGTTGAGCTAGGGTCACCCTCTACGAAAAATCCAGTATTGACACTAAGAGCATGCAAGTCAACAAACTCACTATGGCTCATGTCCTTAGCCTTCTTCTTTGAATGATTCCAATGTATGTCGTGACTAACATCACTTTTGTTTGAACTGGAAGTTGCACTAACATTCACAATCTCATTGGGCAAAGTAGAAGCTTGAGTCCTTTCCTCGTTTGTTGGCACGACGTTTGTTGTCTTTGCAACGTCTTTGTTTGGTGAAGCAGGAGGCACTTTCCTTTTGCAAGGCTTGTACGTCTCCTCCACAGTGGCAGTAGTTATCTTGGAAGTCAACAAAACACGTTTAGCTCCTTTGTCCACATGGGCATCCCCGCCCGTCGAATGGGTAGACTTGGATAAGACCTTGGTGCTTGGCGAAGGATCTTTCAATCTTAACTTGGACTTGGAAGACCCTTCATGAGTGTTCTTTTGATGTTAATCATCTTTGGAGGATAAAGGAATATCATCTTTCCTTGGAACTTTCTAAATTATATGAGTGCTTTGCGGGAAGAGTGCACTCAACGAGCTGATCACCAATCTGCATACTCACGAGTCATTAGAGGCCCCTCTTCTGATGGACGCATAGGGACAATAACCTTTGACGAACCTCCAAGACGAACAAAAGTGTCCCAGAATTGCACTAGCATTTTTAGTGAGCCGTCATAGGGTCTCTCTATGAGTTTGCCAAGAACATCTTGACAAAAGCCAAATTGACGACTAAACCTATGCGGGCTATAAGATTCAACAATATGAATGTCATCATGCCTAAGGGTGATGAAGCTTGAGCAAAGACTTATAAAAAAGTCATTCCAGGTATTTGATTGTTCATTACGATCGGTAAGATGCAACTCCTCCCTCGTAGCATAGCCAAATGGTGAAGTTGTTGCGGACTAACTTGTTGAAACAACTCACGGGCATTACTAAGGTCAAAATGCTTGGCCATCTTCTCGCCAGAAACCTTGCACATTTTTGGACCTCGTTGTGGACGCTTAACACGATAGTAGGTGTCGAAATATGCTCCTATCCATCCATATACATAATGAATAGGAAAGAGTGCTTTGCAAGCGCCCAAATCTTGAGAAGTGGAGACCGCCTTCAAGCCATGATATATACTTGCAAGGACGGGAACCGCCAAGGAAAACTTCTCTCCATGAGCCATCAAACTCGCGATTTTGAAAACACTAGCATGAATGTAGTCGATCTTCTTGTTGGGAAACACAAATTTGCAAAGCCAACATGCAAGGAAAGCCACCAAATAAGTCTCAGCTCTAAGTGACTCCTCCACAACAAGCTCAATAAAGGGGGCATTCTCCTCATCGGTTCGTGGTAGGAAGCTCGCGTCAATATTTCCAGAAGGATTATGATTCAACTTCGGCCTTGTAGTCCGATTCCTTGATGACTTTTGCGGAGGCTTGGCATACCTACTCGGACCTTGAAACCAAAACTCCACCCAATCACGTATGGAGACCTCGTGGATATCATCCTTCATGAGTTTGTAGAATGCCGAGAACAGGTGCAGACAACTTCTTGGGAGTAAAGGTTTTCCTTGATTGTCCGCTTGTGTCAACTCCTTAGCCGAGGAGATAACTTCATCGTAGAACGACCCATGCACCGGAAAGCCTCCGATTGCTAGCAAGTCCCACAAAGAGATGGAGAGTTCAACAATAGAGGTAGAAATTCTATTTGTAGATGGACGCCAAAGCTCACAAAAGGCACGGAGGACATTCTCATTGTAGTCATATGTGAACAATGAAGCAAAGATGGCGTCATAGACCTTGATGCCATCCAGAGTCAACTTGTTGCAGGCAAGAACATCTTCTACCCACTCCCAATATTTGGACGTATAGAGAACTTCACCAAATCCGGAAGGAGGAACACTCCAAGTGGCGATACGTCCATCGTGATCACGATGAGGAGGACTAGCAGACGTGACCTTCTGATGGGTGAAGAACTTCAAAAGTAGGACCTTCATGTTGGTTGCTTTGCCTGAAAATCTGTCCAATGCATCCTTCATCTCTCTAGTCGACCATTCTACAAGATCAAGGGAGGCTTCAAGCGGCTTTCTAGGGAGCGGGAAAGCACCTATCACCGGAGGATGAACTTTTAAAGCGAGAACTTGGGCGTGCGGGTTTTGCTTGTCTCTAATAATCTCAAGGCGTGGATATAGTGTATCGTGGTTGATGAAATGCATCCTTGCTGATGGAATTCACAGTCCTATGTGCTGCTCCGAGAGTCTGCGAAAAGAAAAGGGAAAAATCTATGAAAACTAGCAAAACTGAAAGGGGCATCATGTCACAATATATTGCCTAAATTCGAGAAAATATCTGGCATGATATCGAGACATTCTGATTATGATTTTTATCTATGTCGTAGATCCAGGAGTCTAGAATCTGTAGCCGCAAACTACTCGTGATTTCGACGTTCCTACACCAAGATATGAACTTTTTGGTGAAGACGCGCAAAGCTGAAATATCGAGCGTGACAGAACTTGGAACCAAGTCTAAGAAGTTCACCTGGGATAATACATTGCGAATTTAAATCCAAATTTTTGGTAAGTTGCAGTACTCCAAGTCTCATTTCTGTAGCCACAAACCTATCATGATTTCGACGTTCCTACACCAAGATATGAAGTTTTTGGTGAAAGCGCGCAAAGTTGGCTGATTGATCTTGCAATAAAAAAAATCCAAGACTAATAAAAAGAATCATAAGGAAGAAGAGAAGGCAACAATGAAAAAAAAAACTGAAGTTGTATGGTGTACATCCACAAAATTAACGCCTTGAAGTAACTATAAGCACATCTAATTCAACAACGCTGTCCAACTTTCAAATTTTAGAGCGGCTCGGCAATTAATCACATGGAATAATTGTTAGCAAAGTGGTGTTTATATAGATGTTCTAAAGCGGTGGAGCTTTTCTTGGTATATATGATTTTTCCTTCTAAGTAATAGTCAATTTCTAGTTGACTAGGAAGTCAAATATGGAAAAATAATAGTTACTGGTTCCTGAGATGGTCTTGAATTGGAATTTGTAATGATCCGACCGGTCGTTTTGAGCATTTGCACTTCGCTCGCCAATTCTCGGGCATGTTCATCCCCGAATGAAACATTATGACTTATGTAAATCGTCGGTTTTGGTTTTCAAGTTAATCGGAGCAGATATGAAAGAATGATTCTCAGCTTGAAGCTTTAAATTTGAAAGGTTTGACCCAAGTTTTGACCTTTTAGTATTCGATCTTGGATTTGGATATTTATGAGTTGTTAGCTTCGTTAGGTGATTTTGGACTTGGGAGTCCGGAAATGTGATTTAGAGGCCCGTGGTGGAATTAGGTTTGAATTGGCGTAATAGAAAATTTAGCGGTTTTCGATCGGCAACGGAAATTTTGATATCGGGGTCGGAATGGAATTTCGGAAGTTGGGATAGGTTCGTGTTATCATTTCTGACGTGTGCGCAAAATTTAAGGTCATTCGGATGAGGTTCGATAGGTTTCGGCGTCGTTTGCGGAATTCGGAAGTTTACACGTTCTTAGGCTTGAATCCGAGGGTGTTTTGGTGTTTTGATATTGTTTTGAGTGTTCCAAAGGTTTGACTGAGTTCATATTTTGATATGTGACTTGTTTGTATTTTTGGTTGAGGTCCCGAGGGCCTCAGAATGAATTCGGATGGTCATCGGGGAGTTTGGAATTTGGAAAGTGCAGCTGAAGCTGCTGTTGCTGGTGTTTCTGCATCTACGGATTGGGAATCGCAGGTGCGAGCATCGCAGAAGCGGTCTTGATGCACAGGTGCACAGAGGAACCGCAGGTGCGGCTTGGTCCCCGCATCTGCGTGACCGCAGAAGCGGAGTTTGGCTGGTTAATGGAAATCCGCAGAAACGGAGATTTGTCCGCAGGTGCGGACCGCTGATGTGAAAATTGGTACCGCAGGTGCGGTTTTGCTAGGCACAAAGTATAAATAGAGGGCTTCACGAATTTTGGTTCATTCTTTACCATTTTTATCCAGTTTTTGAGCTTTTGGGGGCAATTTGAAGAGGGATTCAAGGGGGTTTTCATTGAGCTAAGTAATTTGAGCCCTAATACTCGTGTTTATGGTAATTTTTCGTGGTTTAATCAAGTAATTAGTGGTGGTTAAGGGTGAAAATGAAGGGTTAGGGCTTGGGATTTTTGGAGAGTTTGATTGAGGATTTGAGGGGTTAAATGGAGTCGGATTTTGATAAATCTTGTATGAATGGACTTGTGAGTGAAAGAGCTTTCTAATTTTGTGACTTTTGTCGAATTTCGAGACGTGGGCCCGAGGGCTGGGTTTGAGAGGTGTTTACCTTGAAAATTGAATTTATAATTATATTTGATTTTGTGGTTCTAAAAATACGTGATTTATTTTAATACTAGTTGTTAGGCAATAGATTCTAAGTGTATATAAAGAGAATAAGGAAAGCAAACCAAAGTTGTCACAAAACCGAGCCTCGAGCTGGCCAGAGCAGGGGCTTCGAAGCTTGCTTACGGCAGTTGGTAGTGAGCTTATTGATGAAGAAACAATGATAATGAGGCCTCAAATATGTCCTTTTGCGGTTAATAATGAGAAATAAATAAAGAACAATAAATGAACAATGAAAGAATAAACAATAAATGTGTAGAACAATTGTTAAAGCGAAGAGAGCAGAGAATGTTGTATTCAATGATAATCTGAGATGCTTTACAAGATGACAAGGGTCCTCTTTATATGTAAGGGGGGGATCCCAGCATAGTTACATATCTAATAATGATGGGGAAAGGCTATTGGTACAGCTGTATAATGGCTCAGTACAGATTTGTCCTATTCTGGCAGGCCCTGTCAGTTTTGATCACGTGCCCTTGGGAATTTCCCGCCTTTCCATGATGGTCATCGATTTTATGCTGCCTCGAGGTGTGCCATGATAAGCCTTCGATATACCCCCTCGAGGCGAGTGCTTCGGGGCCGAGCCTTAGGCTATGCTTCGAGCTCGTCGAGGGCGGGCTTGGAACGCCGTAGAAGCCTTAAAATTGGTCTTCCTTCATTTTGACCATATACAGATTGTCCTCGCGTTTCTTAAAATGAAATGATAAGAAACAATCTTGACTCCGATTTTCTCGAACCTCTCGTGAGCTTTTGTAATCATCCTTTATTAATATAAGAGTTTCTTCATTTTGCCTTCGTTTGTGAAAAATTCAAGTGTATGACTCTATCGATTGGTCCGAATACTGAACCCGGACATAATAAACCCTTAGATTTTTGATTGGTTAATATGATATTCCTTGAAGCTCTTTGTTATCCCTCGGACTAAGCCTGGATTGATTTGATGCGAACTTAGGTCGCCGGGACTTCTGGGTCCGAAGTGAGTGAGAGCAGGATCTCGATTTTTGAAATAAAGCTTAGCCTTTTTAGGCCTTGTTGATAGTCCTCGAGTGGTAAGTCTCTCAAGCTAAAGCAGTCTTTAAATTTCGCAACCGGGTGGGTATTTGTTCGATCATTTGAGAATAAAGACAGCCCTTAGGCTTTTTACAAATAATCCCCGAGTGAGAGTTTGCTCGAACTTGAGCAGCTCGAGTTTGGGCGAAAATCTGTTCGAACTTGAAATAAAAATAGCCCTGAGGCTTTATAAATAGTCCCCGAGTGAGAACCTGCTCGAACTCGGGTAGCCCTTGGGCAAAATAATCGAGCGAGCGTTTTCTCGAACTCGAGAGAAAGATAGCCCTGAGGCTCTATAAATAGTCTTCGAGTGAGAACCTGCTCGAACTCGGGTAGCCCTTGAGCTAAATAATTGAGTGAGCATTCGCTCGAACTCGAGAGAAAGATAGCCCTAAGGCTTTATAAATAGTTTTCGAGTGAGAACCTGCTCGAACTCGGGTAGCCCTTGGGATAAATAATAGAGTGAGCGTTCGCTCGAACTCGAGAGAAAGATAGCCCTGAGGGTTTATAAATAGTCCCCGAGTGAGAACCTGCTCGAACTCGGGTAGCCCTTGGGCTAAATAATCAAATGAGTGTCTATTCGAACCCGACTCATAGATTGTCCTTAGTACTTTCTGACAAAACTAGTTCCTGATGTCTAGGTCCCTGCTGAGAGAATGCCATTCCCTGAGGAATGGAATATGAATCGTAAGTAAACATGTTTCGCCAATTGGATATCTTTTCTTGCTTTCGAATTAACTCCCTTGTTCTATGTTTTCAGGCCTTGATGCTCTCCAACCAAGCTTTTTCCAAGTCACAAGCTGAGTTGGCTCGTTGTGAGGACGAATTTAGGAAGCTCGTTTCTGAATTGGGTGAACTTAAGGCCCTTCATGCCCAAAAGAAGGGGAAGCTAGGTGAGCTTCGAGCTCATTTGGAGACGATGTTTCGAGAGCGGGCCGATCTCGATGAGCAGGTAATATCACCTTCGTGGGCTTATTTTTGTACCTCAGTCAATTGAGCGTTTGATACCTTAATTTGATTTTTTTAGCTCAAGCAAAAAGATGATCTAATGCGGGAGGAGCTTAAAGTCAGAGATACCGAAATCCTTGGGCTGAAGCAGCACATGGATGAGGTGTCCTTCGATAAAGAAAATCTTCGAGAGATGCTGACCTTGGTTGAGCGCCAACTCTAGGGGGCGAGGGGAGAAAGCCGTAAGTACAAGCATCTCCATGCCGAATCAGTCGCCGAGCTATCTGCAGGTATGTCCGAAGCTACTGTGCTCATATCCTCGTACCGAAAAGATGCTGCTGCTACAAATGCTCGAGCCAGGAAGGTGTCCGAAGAGGCCGAGCTTAAACTGTCTCGAGCCATGGAGCATGCCCGATTAAAATCTCGGAGACAAGCTCTCGATGTATATGCGGGGGGCATCGATTTGTCTGCCGAGTTCCAAAGGGTGAAGGCCTTAGAGGAAGAACCGGCAACTCTGCTTTCTTCCGATGATGGTTCATCCAGTGGTTCGACCAGTGGCTTAGAGGATGATGAAGACGAAGGTGAAGTCCTCGAGGGGGAGAAGGCCGTCGATGTTCCGGGGGCCGAGGGCCAGGCCGTTGAAGGCACAACTTCTGAGGGAGCTCCGTCTGGTCAAGTAACCCCGGTGGTAGATTAGGTTTTCATTTGATCCATTTTTGTGCAAGGGCTCCAGGCGCGAGCCCTGTAAATATGTCTTCCTGAAACTTTATCATATATATATATGGATTTTTGCTTTTCGTCATTTCTTGTTTTCCCTTTGCCTTTTTTGAATAAATTTCGATGCTTGTCGATAACCAGTTTGGTGTGTCGGACTTATGATATAAACCCCTCAGGTTTCTACGCTAGATGAGTGATTGATAATAGTTGACCGTTTGGTGTTCGATCCTCAAGTCAAATTTTGACCCGAGCTCATTAACCCTTAGGTTTTCAACATATTATCCCTTAGGCTCTTTAGGCTGGCCCTTAGGCTCTTACGCATTGGCCCTTAGTCTCTTTAGGCTGGCCCTTAGGCTCTTACGCATTGGCCCTTAGGCTCTTTAGGCTGGCCCTTAGGATCTTACGCATTGTCCCTTAGGCTCTTTAGGCTGGCCCTTAGGCTTTTACGCATTGGCCCTTAGGCTCTTTAGACTGGCCCTTAGGCTCTTACGCGTTGGACCTTAGGCTCTTTTTAGATTGGGTCGATGCGACCTCTAATATGGCTGTAGTTTTCCCTCATTTTGGCTAAAGACTTTTGAAGTTTTGATTATGCCTTGGCATGTTTTATGTTTGTCCGACTCTTCAACGGCTCAAACGAGAACCTTGATTATGAGTCGATATGTGATGATAGCTGAGTACCTCGAGAGGTTCACTCGAAGGTTGAGTTTTCGAAACCTTTTCATCGAAGGCTGATTATTTTCGAAGCCTTCTTATTGTTCGGAGCTGATATTATCGAAGCTCCTTTTGCTTATGCTGAGCGTAGCCTGATTAACCGGTTCTTTTCGAAGTATTTTCGAAGTATTTGGAGGCCTTTTAATTTTGTGACGGCAGTCGGACGTCTCCGAGCCGCGTTAATTCGGCCGTGGCCTTTTAGTTCGACCATAGTCTTTATGTTTGGTCGTAGCCTTTAGCCCCCGTGTATGGTGACCTTGGCGTCTATATCAAGGGTATGCCTTTTTAGGGGTCTTATAAGTTCGATATATAGCCTTGGCCTTAATATCGGGGTTATGCCTTTTTAAGGTCTTATAAATTTGAGTATGCCTCGTTGAGGTCTTATAAGCTCGGTATTGCCTCATTGAGGTCTTATGAGCTCGGTCATGCCTTGTTGAGGTCTTAAAGATTTGATGCTGCCTCACTAAGGGATTATGATCTCGAAGTTGCCTGATCGAGGTCTTACGAATTTGAGTTTGCGATGGCTTGATGAACTGACTGTTGATGACAGTCCCCGAGTGTTGTGAACTTCATTGAGGCACAAAGTGTTTTGACAAGCAAAGGAGGCTTCCTCAATTACTTGATATATGCGTACATGTTTTTTGCCTTTGAAGGCTCGACTATTCTACATGGACACGGTTCATTTGACCGTTTGGTCCAATACCACATTCTCCTATCGAGGTCCTCCTAGTTTGGTTTCTTCCAAGAGGTGACCTTCCGGGGTGGTGCCCCCCCAATATTTGAGGTTGGTCGAAGAGAAACCTTGAATACTTGATGAATACTTCTTGGGTATCATATGGATGTTGCCTCGTTAAAAGCCTCGTCGGTAAAACCCATTTGGGATATAACCGATCGGAGGGAAAAAAGAGTGCAACGCATGCTTTACAACCCAAGGTTTTTGAGTCGAAGGGTGCTTCGACATCTTTCATCGAACATCTGTAAGAAATTAGTGTGGGTCATAAAGCGAAAAAAGGGAGAAGGTTATACCTTAGCAATAATAGCTTTTGAGCATCGATATGTTCCAATTGCTTGGAAGTTGCTCGCCTTCCTGGTGCCAAGTTTGTAGGACCCCTTGCTTACTACTCCGAGGACGCGGTACGGTCCTTCCCAGCTCGGGCCTGGCTTCCCTTAATTTAGGTTTCGAGTGTTGAGGGTGACTTTCCTTAGGACTAAGTCACCGACTCCGAAGTATCGGAGGTTTGTTCTCCTGTCACAATATCTCTCGATCCTTTGTTTTTGGGCGGCCATTCGGACTAGTGCAGCCTCTCGCTTTTCATCTAGTAGCACAAGGGCTATAGTCACGGCCTCGCAATTCGAGTCCTCAGTGGCATGCCAGAATCTGGCGCTTGGCTCTCCGACCTCGACCGGTACCAGATCCTCTGACCCCTATACAAAAGAGAACGGTGTCTCTCCTGTCCTTGACCTTGAAGTTGTTCGGTATGCCCATAGTACTTCGGGAAATACCTCTCTCCATTTTCCCTTTGCATTTTCTAACCTCTTTTTCAAGTTTTGGATGATGGTCTTGTTTGTGGACTTGGCCTGTCCATTTGCACATTGGTGATCGGGCGTTGACGGGATTCTCTTGATCTTATGATCTTCGAGGAATTTCGTCACTTTTCTGCCTATGAACTGCTTCCCGTTATCACATGTAATCGCGGAGGGGATCCCGAATCAGCATATGATGTGATTCTGGATGAAGTCAATGACTTCTTTTTCTCTTATCTTCTCGAAGGACTGTGCTTCCACCCATTTCGAGAAATAGTCAGTCATAAACAGAATAAATCTGGCTTTACCTAGTGCCGTTGGTCGGGGGCCGACGATGTCCATCCCTCATTTCATGATGGCCATGGTGATAAGACTGAATGTAGCTGTTCACCGGGTTGTGAATCAACGGCGCGAACCTTTGGCATTTGTCACATCTTCGAACGAATTCCTTGGTGTCATTCTCCATGCTGTCCCTATAATAGCCTGCCCTGATCACCTTTCGAACCAAAGAATCAGCGCTGGAATGGTTTCCACAAGTGCCCTCGTGGATTTCTTGAAGTACATAATCGGTGTCCCCCGATCCCAAGCATACTGCTAGAGGTCCGTCGAAGGTCCTTCTATATAGTGTTCCATTCTCGTCGAGCGAAAATCGAGCTGCTTTGGCTGGGAAGGACCTCGATTCCTTCAGATCTGTGGGCAGCTTCCCGCTTTTCAAATAGTCAATGTATTTATTCCTCCAATCCCATGTTAGGCTTGTCAAGTTGATCTCGGCGTGGCCTTCTTCAATCACCGACTTGGACAACTGTACAACAACCCCTGGGAGTATGTCATCTTCTTCGACGGACGACCCCAGGTTCGCGAGTGCATTGGCCTCACTATTCTGATCTCGGCGAATGTGGACCTGAGTCCATTCTTTGAAGCGATGCAATATGACCTGAAGTTTGTCTAAGTATGTTTGCATCCTGTCTTCTCGGACCTCGAAGCGCCCATTCACTTGGTTAACTATCGGAAGGGAGTCGCATTTTGCTTCGACGACTTCTGCTCCTAGGCTCTTGGCCAGCTCGAGACCTGCAATCATAGCCTCATACTCGGCCTCGTTGTTAGTGAATTTCGGAGTTTTTATAGATTGCCTAATCATGCCGCCGGTAGGCGGTTTCAGAATGATGCCGAAACCGGAACCTTTTACGTTCGAGGCACCATCGGTGAATAGGGTCCATACCTCCAATGATGTGCCCGCTTCTGGCAAGAGTTCTTTCTCTACCTCGGGCACAAGAGCAGGCATAAAATCAGCCACGAAGTCCGCCAAAATTTGGGACTTGATAGCCGTCCGAGGTTGATACTCGATATCATACCCTCCCAGCTTGATGGCCCATTTGGCCAATCTGCCGGATAATTTAGGCTTGTGCAAGATGTTTCGAAGAGGGTATGTTGTTAACAAACATATACGATGGCATTGAAAATAAGGTTTTAATTTCCGAGATGCACTTATTAATGCAAGAGCTACTTTTTCTAAGTGGGGATACCTGGTTTTAGCATCTCCTAGAGTCCGAGTTACGTAATAAATAGGGAATTGCGTACCTTGTTCTTCCCGAACTAGACCACTTACCGCTACTTCGGATACGGCTAGATACAAGTACAGCATTTCGTCTCCTTTCGAGGTGTGGAGCAAAGGCGGACTCGAGAGGTACCGCTTTAACTCCTCTAAAGCGCGTTGGCATTTCGGGGTCCATTCAAAGCTGTTTTTCTTTTTGAGAAAGGAGAAGAAATGATGACTCCGATCTGACGATCTTGAGATGAATCGGCCTAAGGCCGCTATCCGCTTGGTCAGCCGCTATACGACTTTCACATTGTTCACCACTGTGATTTCTTCAATGGCCTTGATTTTGTCGAGGTTAATCCCGATCCCCCTGTTCGACACCATAAAGCCTAAAAATTTGCCCGATCCTACTTCGAAGGCACATTTCTCGGGATTGAGCTTCATGTTGTAACTTTTAAGGATATCGAATGTTTCCTGCAAATGAGTCAAATGGTCCTCTGCGTGCAGGGACTTAACTAGCATGTCATCAATGTAAACTTCCATAGATTGGCCTATTTGATGTTCGGACATCTTATTAGCTAGGCGTTGGTACGTAGCTCCTACGTTTTTTAGCCCGAAGGGCATTACGTTATAACAGTAAGTACCATACTTCGTGATGAATGAAGCCTTTTCCCTGTCCTCTGGGTTCATTTGAATTTGATTATAGACGGAATAGGCATCGAGAAAAGTGACGATCTCGTGGCCGGCCGTGGAATCGATCAAGCGATCGATATTGGGCAATGGGAATGAGTCTTTTGGGCATGCTTATTCAAGTCTTTATAATCTACGCACATTCTTAATTTATTTCCTTTTTTGGGGACCACCACTACATTAGCCAACCATTCGGGGTATTTTACCTCCCTAATTGATCCTATTTTGAGGAGTTTTGTTACCTCGTCTTTGATGAACGCATGTTTTACCTCGGATTGAGGCCTCCTTTTTTGCTTCACTGGTTTGAACCTGGAGTCGACACTCAGTCGATGGGTGATTATTTCCGGCGAGATCCCTGTTATGTCTAAATGGGACCAAGCAAAGCAATCAACGTTGTCAATAAGAAATTGGATGAGTTTTTTCCTGAGTTTGGGGGTTAACCCCGTTCCTAGGTATACCTTTCGATCCGGAAGATGCTTGATCAAGACGACCTGCTCGAGTTCTTCGACCATTGATTTTGTTGCATCCGACTTCTCGGGGGTAATGAAGGTCCAAGGAGTGAGGAAGTTTTCTTCGTCATCTTCCTTCGAATGCTCACAGACCACTAGTTCCTCGGGGGTCGGCCTGTTCCTTGACTCATCCCAGACCGGGGGAGTCGATGTTGGTGCCATGTTGTTTACCGCAAATATCTCCTTTGCTGCATGTTGTTCTCCGTACACCATTTTTATACCTTTTTTTTGGGAACTTCATCATCTGATGAAGAGTTGATGGTACCGCCCCCATGTTGTGTATCCACGGTCTCCCAAGCAAGGCATTGTACCTTATGTCACCCTCGATGACATGAAACATGGTGTCTTGAACTGTACTGGACACGTTGATTGGGAGGACGACTTCTCCTCTCGTTGTCTCGCTTGCCAGGTTGAATCCATTAAGGATTCGAGAGGTGGGTATGATTTAATCGAGCAATCCGACCAGCTTCACCACCTTCGACCTGATTACGTTGGTCGAACTACCAGGATCCACGAGCACGCATTTAATTTGAACGTTATTCAGAAGAAAAGAAATTACTAGTGCATCATATGTGGTCGGGAAGGGGCTGCGATATCTTCTTCTCTAAATATAAGAGCGTCCCCGAGTACATAGCTCCGAGTCTTCTTTTCCGTTGCGATGGACACTTTGGCCCGTTTGAACACTGGTCCCTGTGGGATGTCGGTTTCTCCAACGATCATATGAATGATGTGCTGAGGTTCTTCTGGTCCGTTCTTTCTATGAGGCCCAATATTGTTGTTTTCGTGTGCATTCGCTGAGTTAGACATGTTTTGACCTGGAACCAAAGATTCATGGACAAGAAAAAGCGTGAAGAGTAACTTGTGTTTTCAGAAAACTAGCACCAAAACAATCACTATTATTCTTCGCCCCACGGTGGGTGCCAAACTCTTTACCTTGAAAATGGTATTTACAATTATCTTTGATTTTGGGGTTCTAAAAATATATGATTTATTTTAATACTAGTTGTTAGACAATAGATGCTAAGTGTAAATAAAGAGAATAAGGAAAGCAAACCAAAGTTGTCACAAAACCGAGCCTCGAGCTGGCCGGAGCAGGGGCTTCGAAGCTTGCTTAGGGTAGTTGGTAGTGAGCTTATTGATGAAGAAACAATGATAATGAGGCCTCAAATAGTCCTTTTAGCGGTTAATAANGTAGAAATAAATAAAGAAACATAAAATGAACAAATGAAAGAATAAACATAAATGNGTTAGAACAATGTTAAAGCGAAGAGAGCAGAGAATGTTGTATTCAATGATAATCTGAGATGCTTTACAAGATGACAAGGGTCCTCTTTATATGTAAGGGGGGGATCCCAGCATAGTTACATATCTAATAATGATGGGGAAAGGCTATTGGTACAGCTGTATAATGGCTCAGTACTGATTTGTCCTATTCTAGCAGGCCCTGTCAGTTTTGATCACGTCCCCTTGGGAATTTCCCGCCTTTCCACGATGGTCGTCGATTTTATGCTGCCTCAAGGTGCGCCATGATAAGCCTTCGGTATACCCTCTCGAGGCGAGTGCTTCGAGGCCGAGCCTTAGGCTATGCTTCGAGCTCGTCGAGGTCGGGCTTGGAACGCCGTAGAAGCCTTAAAATTGGTCTTCCCAGATTTTGACCGTATACAAGAGGATTTCGGGATTTGTGCCTAATTTTATAGTTTTCTTGTGGAATTCATTTCCATTTGCGTATATTGATGGTATTATTCTTGTTGTGAATAGATTCAGAGCGATTTGAGGCCGAGTCGAGGGGCAAGAGCATTGCGGAGTAGGGATTTGACCGGTTTGAGGTAAGTAATAATTTTAAATCTAGTCCTGAGGGTATGAAACCCCGGATTTCGTATCGTTTTACTAATTTGAGGTGACACACATGCTAGGTGACGGGCGTGTGGGCGTGCACCGTTGGGGATTGTGAGTTGGTCCGTCGCGTAGCAACTGTAAAGTTGCGTATTTGGTTGAAACTATATGATATTTAAGTGTTTTAGAAAGAGTTTCTATAAATTGGGCTGAATGCTATGTTTAGGCCTTGTGCCAGAGCTATTTGGACCCTGAGGGGCTTTTTTCTTACTATCCTTTCACTGTTTTTGGTTGAAAATCTTTACTCAGTCATGTTATACTTATTGATTTCATAACTCAGCCTTTATTACTCTGTTTTGATGCATATAAAATGTTGTTTTGGGCTGAGTACCCTATTTTTACTGAGAGCCCAAGTGGCTTGAGAGGTTTATCACTGAGTGAGTCTGAGGGCCTGATTTGTGAGGATATTTATGGGATCGGGCTGCACGCCACAGTAGGTTGTTACTGATTTATGACTGAGCGAGGCCGAGTGCCTGATTGTAAGGTATTTAGACTATGGCTACGTGAGTTGTCCGTGCAGCACGTGAGTTGTCCATACGGATTCTGATATTGATGTTATAGCACGTGAGTTGTCCGTGCAAGTCGTAGTTGTCCGTGCGGATTATAGCGCTTGGGATGTAGGAGCCCCTCCGGAGTCTGCACACCCCAGTGAGCGCGGGTACCCTGAATGATGTTTTTCCCGAGGGGCTATATATGAGTGATGTTTTTCTCGACGGGCTACATATGAGTGATGCTGAGGTATGCCCGAGGGGCGGTATATGAGTGTATGAGATGTTGCCCGAGGGGCCGTATGTGAGTGATATTTTGCCCGAGGGGGCTGCTTATGAGTAATGTTTTGCCAGAGGGATTGTTTATGCTTTCATCATTTTTGCTCGCTGTTGCACTGAGCCTCTATTTGAGAACTGTTGAAAAATATCTTCAAATGGTTTTACTGAAACTGAGTTTAAACGAAATGACTTGATTCAAGCTCTGTTTTTAAAAGCCTATTGTACTTTTACTGAGATTTCATTATATGAACTTATATGCTTTATTGCTCGTCACTGCTGCTCAGTCTTTATTTACTGTTATTACTTACTAAGTTGGCGTACTCACATTACTCCATGCACCTTGTGTGCAGATTCAAAGGTTGCTGGACGTACTAGCGATTGTTGATTTTACCCATCGCAGATCTATTGGAGTTAGCAAGGTAGCTGCATGGCGATCGCAGCCCTATTCTTCTCCTTCCTATCTTCTTATAGATGTTATTAGTTGGTTCCCTGACTGTATTGGTCTCAGTATTATTGGACAGTTCTTAGTAGATGCTCATGACTAGTGACACCCCGATGTCGGGCTTTCTTTCAGCTCTATTGTTTTGACTTAAACACCTTATGAAGGTCTATTATTAAATATCTTTGATTTTATCCTAAAAATGAAAATATTGATTGGTTTTGGTAATGTGTCGGCTTGCCTAGTACCACGATAGGCACCATCACGACATGGTAGATTTGGGTCATGACAAATAGGTATAAGAGCCTTGGTTACATAGGTCTCACGAGTCATGAGCAGGTTTAGTAGAGTCTCGTCGATCGGTACGGAGATGTTTGTACTTATCTTCGAGAGGCTGCAGAACCTTTAGGAAATCCCACATTCTTGAATTCTTATTGTGCGACATTTATTCCGCTTGAAGCGTAACTTCTTTAATTCCTACCACGCATTCGTGTGCGCACATGAGCGCTTGGTGTCAGCTGTGCATCAGCGGCTTGTGATTCCCTGAATGAGGGGCGAGATGTGATTTCTATGTGTTGATGTTGGGCCTGTCTGGAGGACATATGGCCGGGCTCCGCCTATAGCTTGAGCACTGAAGTGTTGATTGTATGAGCACATGCTTTTAGATTTATATGTTCGGTAATGTCCCTATTAGTTGAAGTGATGGCTGGATGGCTATGTGATGAGTATGATGTGACTGCGAGATGTGTTCTTATGATTTGAATGTGACGAGAAAGGTCTGCTTGAGGGTAGAAAGAACTATTTGGTGCTTGATTTCGATCCTGATTTGATGTATAGCCCGAGTTATGGGTGTGTTGAAGGATCTTTTCTTGTTGTTTACTTGGGGAGTGAAGTATATTTCATGTCGTGATATGAGTTCAGACTCAGGAAAATTAAGTGATTGCGTGATGTTTGTGACGGTGGAAGGGTATAAAGAAATGTTAGTTTGAGGCGAAGCAGGTGGGTTATCTCCTGCGGGGTTTGCTGAGGGCTTGTGATCCCTATGTTGTTTGTTGGAAGTCCTCTTTTACCAGTGAAATATGCGTGTTGCAATTTGAGTTTGGATCGCTTATAAGAGTGGGCTTGACTATTACGAGGGTGAATGCGAGATTTGAAGATGATTTGAAGTACTAGATGGTTTGTGTTGCACGAGCTTATGAAGAATTTAGTTTAATCTCACTATGGTATTATGGCAGTAATAAAGTATGGGCATTGTGAGTTTTTGTGTGTTTTGATCTATGGCTTTGAGCCAAGTGGGGAAGTCTGCTATTGATAAGTTGATTGCAGAGCTAAGTGTCGTATTAGTTTCAGTTTGAGGAATACTAGTGAATCGGTTATGACCTGCAGAGGTTGAGATCGAGGATGACTCGAGTAAAGGAAATTTTGGATAAGGGTTGTGTTATGCTTTATGGGTATATGATAAACGTTGGATGAATTAGTTGTTGTTGTTGTAAGGGATGTAATGGGTATGGTGTAGTAAATCACTCGGCGGCTTAGAAGGATAGGTTACTTCCTTAGGTATTGTTGTACTAATGGGGCACAGGTCACTCGGTTCATTTGATCAGTTTAATTGAAACCTGAGTAGAGTGGATGACACTCGAGAATGGTTTTAATGGATTCAAGATTTATATGTAATAATTGGGGATCTTCAGGATGTGTATTTGGCTAGAAACGAAGGTTTACATTAGAGGGTGTCAAGACTTGTGGCATTTCTATATCATTATGGTTTCTACATATCAATATCATGAAGGTGAAGGTAATGGCTTTAGATTCGCAGGAAGCCTTTTGAGGGTGCGTATTTTGAATGTGGTACTTTTGGGGATGTTTAAGAGAGTGTTCAACAACTTATGAGCCTTAGGGCGGTGTGGTTTTATGCTTGGGTCTCGTGTGGTGAGTTGGGGTTGAGGATTGCGGTATTATGGCGTGGAGAAGTATCAATTTGAAGGTAATTCTGAAGGAACTTGGATAAATAGGACAACTTGGTAGTAGGTCGGATCGGCATGGTAAGGGATAGGATTGGTTCTTTGGGTGCTTATGAGGTAATGAGTTTCTAAAGGTGTTTCGTGGCAATGCTCTTGGGTTTTTGGTGACCTGCGTAGCTTGGTTGAGTTAGAAGGATTCAGTCCTGACGGTTTGGTTTAGTGCAAATGGGATTTGGAGAGTTCTCGATGGTTTCTACCACGGGTAGATATGTATATTTTCTACTGGCATGAGGAGCATGTGATATATAGTGATCTTCTTCTAGATGGGATCAAATGGAAAGTTCTTGGCTAGTTGAGTACGTAGTCTCTTGTGGCTCGGAATGGATTTTAAAGTTCTCATGTTTATCATAGGATGGCATGGTATATGCGGTATGCTGTGTAGGGTTGAGAGTAGATGTGTAAGGTCACGATTCAGTTTTGAAAGGAAGGTCATAAATTCTTAGGCAGCATGGACAATTTCAGATGACTAGGTAAATGATATTACTAATTGGTGTGGCTTGATGAGGGTATACATTTCAGAAAAGGGGATGTGTTTGAGTTATGGATACTTCATTAGTATTACGACACTCTCTTGTTTGATTGACTATTGGAGTTCAAATTTTGCTTTGTGGCATAGAAGAATTTTAGAAGTATTCCTCGTGGGGTGACTGGGTAATTGGAGTAGTGTGGACATCCATGTGGTAGAGTTGAGATCAGAGATGGTGATTCGTATGTCCTATGGATTTGGAGACTGAGAGTTCTCGTGAGTAGATTGTTTCGTGGTTGTGGACTGTACAAATGTAGCCAAGGTTTGTCAGAGGTTAGTATGTGTTTTTATTCAGTCATTGTAGACTTTCAGAGGGTTATTTATGTCATGCCCCAAAATCGAGGGGCACGACCGGCACTCGACCGGGTAGCCCCAGTCAAGCGGACCTGGGTGCCTTTCCTATCCCACGTGCTACCCCGTGTTTTCATTACTCATTAATCAAAGGGAATAGCCATTTATAATTAAAACACCTTTTTACGAATTACACATAACATACATGGTTACTTAGCGTGGTTTACAAGTTATATCGCCCATATACAAAATACATAAGTACATAACCCACGTTTCCTGTCTACGGAGCCTCTAAGGATACAAAAGAGTTTTATAACACTTGCCCGTAACAAGGCTCCGGCTATACCTTACACAAATACCAAAAATAAGACTCCGGGGAGAAAAGCGGCATGAGCCATGCAGGGCCCCGAGAGGAAAGGGGCTCACCAATTCAGCTGACGGGAAGTGAAGGAGTGCTACTGTCGGTGGACTGGAGTACCTGCTATAGATCCACCTACAATCATAACACGAATGTAGCGCCCCCGGCAAAAGGGACGTCAGTACATTTGAACTGTACTGGTATGTATGAACAAACTTTTCCCCAAGTAAACTCAAACAATACACAAGTAACGACAGTAATAGAATCAACAATCAAATGCACATGAAAGGAACAACCAAAGCCAAACAAGTTTCACAATCTCTCCTTTTCCCCTTTCAACATTATTTCATCACATAAATGATTTCACAACTTTCACTTATGTTCATTTCAATAGTGATTTCGATCACTTTTCCACCCTTATTACCTCGGCCACCCTTATTACCTCGGCCACCCTTATCACCACAACCCGCACCTTATTACTTCGTGTTGCGGCGCGCAACCTGATCGCACCGAATAATCACATTTCACACGACAACAACAACAAATCACATTTCACACGACAACAACAACAAATCACAAAGAATTTTCATAACCATCAATACCGTTTCCATCATATACAACAGCCCGCATACAATTTAAGTCACAACGATAATTGCCCATGACAAGTCACATACGATATTACCATAGTTGTTTCAATTGCATCAATCACGATTTCTTTCCATCATACACAACTTTTACCACATAAACACATTCACACACACACACTTGGTTTGTTGCCATT
>NW_017670324.1:58258-60837 GCF_001879085.1 Nicotiana attenuata
ATAGAAGATCTGAGGAAGTTTTTCAATAGATTGCGGAGGTACAATCTAAAACTAACCCCGTAAAGTGTGCATTTTGGGGTCCTACTGGGATGTTGCTTGGGATTATTGTGAGCCGCCGAGGAATAGAACTGCACGCATCGATGGCAAAGCCATTCAAGAATTACCACCGCCAAAGAACAACAAAGATGTGATGAGTTTCCTGGGAAGTCTGAACTACATCAGCCAAAAGGCCTTCGACAAAATCAAGGAGTACCTGTCAACACCACCAGGTAATATGATCATAGAAGCTGCCACATTGTTTTGGGATTGTGAAAGAGCCGTATTCCGCTTTCGGGGCATTGAGATGACACCTTTGCTGGAGGAGATACGAGGACTGGCCGGTCTAGTATGGGAGACTCCGGGCTTGCTTAGGAACAACCAAAGCCAAACAAGTTTCACAATCTCTCCTTTTCCCCTTTCAACATTATTTCATCACATAAATGATTTCACAACTTTCACTTATGTTCATTTCAATAGTGATTTCGATCACTTTTCCACCCTTATTACCTCGGCCACCCTTATTACCTCGGCCACCCTTATCACCACAACCCGCACCTTATTACTTCGTGTTGCGGCGCGCAACCTGATCGCACCGAATAATCACATTTCACACGACAACAACAACAAATCACATTTCACACGACAACAACAACAAATCACAAAGAATTTTCATAACCATCAATACCGTTTCCATCATATACAACAGCCCGCATACAATTTAAGTCACAACGATAATTGCCCATGACAAGTCACATACGATATTACCATAGTTGTTTCAATTGCATCAATCACGATTTCTTTCCATCATACACAACTTTTACCACATAAACACATTCACACACACACACTTGGTTTGTTGCCATTTACTTACACTATTATATCGGGAGACTTAACCAACAACGTTCAAGGCATATCAATCACAAGAATTCACAAATAGTCCACATAGGTAGCATATACCAAATACTTGTACACCAAGCAAGGTGACTTTACAAAGGTCAAAGTTAGCCATACATACCTGTAATCGAATTTCCCTTTTTAACTTCTACTTTCAATTCACCAAACAGCCTAGTACCGTTAATCTAGTTCACAAGTTAACACATATTTCTTAGAACTGAAGTTCATAAATAAAATCCGAACTTATTTAGGTTATCAACCGCCCCTTTTGCAAATTTATACTCCTACCCAATTCTTTTTACTAGATTTTAGGTATTAAAGAACATGCATGTATGTTTTCAACTTTTATTTTCAAGAATCAATGCATGAGAATCCCCTTTTTGTTTAAATCCGAAAACCAATGAAAAAGGGCTGGGTATTTTACCTTCAAGAACGGAGACGAAGACAATTGCTTGAAATTTCCCGGCCTGGGTGACTTTGAAGAATCAAATTGATGATGGTAGGACTTCCTCTCTCAAGAACTCTCTCTCCCCTCTCTCTAGTTTGTTCAGAAAATATGTTAAAATGAGGGGTTGGGGTGTTTTATTGAAGAAGGGGTCGGGTTTAAAATTTTGAAAAATAGGAACCCCGAGTCAGGTTTGCGATCGCATTTGCGATCGCAAAGTGGAAATGCGGCCCGCAGAATGGACTGCAAAAGTGCTCCCAAAATTTGATCATTCTGTCTGGGTTTGCGGCAGAAATGCGGTCCGCATACACGTTCTGCGGTCGCATAATGCACCGCATAACTGCCCTTTACAAAATTCCAAGATGATTATGCGACGACTATGCGGTCCGCATATCAGTTATGTGATCGCATAATGGACCGCATTTTGACCTCAAATTTGACTAACACACTGACTCACTTTGCGATAGAAATGCGGTCCGCATACTTGATTTGCGACCGCACTCTGAACCGCATAATAGTACTTTTCTGGAAAACTTTGATTCTTGATTTTTAAATGCTTAGATCAGTACAAAGGGTCCGAACCGCGGCGAGCTTGCAAGCTGCGAAGAATTTACACATTCCTAAGACATACTCGGAACTGGGCACTACGAGCTACTAGATTTTGAGTACAAATTTTCACGGGGCCTTACATTCTCCCCCGCTTAAAATCATTCGTCCTCGAATGAGGATTTTGAAAATCAGTTGGTTTTGAAAACATGATATGCAGACTCCCAATTATCACTAATTTCATATTTTTAGAAAACTTTTCCAGAGTTTCCTTTGTAATTAGACTTATCTACCTGTCAGAGGGCCCCCGAAACATATTTCCAAGCATCATTACACAATTCTTGTTATCCCTATAACTGGAATACAATTCGTTACTTCAACACTTGCACATATTCAATCACTTGTTACATTTTGCACATAAATTAGTCACTTCAATGAGTCCCATACGATTTAACCACTTCAACATACTATATGCATTTCAATTTATCATTACCAATCTACACTACCATTAACCATCCTCTTATTACAAAACTTTCATTTACCAAAAGGGGTTGCACATGACTCAAACAATCACAACACATACAATTCTTGCACAACTTGAGGAGTTACAATAGTAAAGCATTTAGAAAGAAAAGATGGGGTGTCTTTGCACCAA
>NW_017670324.1:64433-93722 GCF_001879085.1 Nicotiana attenuata
AGCCGGATGAGGTGATCGAGCGTAAATTCGAGATCGGCCTTCTCCGCAAAGAACCTCATCATCAGCACCACCCGCCAAAATGATGGATGTATATGCGCCAAAGTAACCCGATACTTCAGGCAAAAATCAAGCACGACCCTATCGAGGGGGCCAAACGCGAAAGGATACAGGTATACACTCAAGAATCCGTCAGCGGAATCCGTAACGTTCTCTCCCGGAGGAAGCACCTGCAGCGCTACACCCTCACTCCATCCACAGTATTTTCTCACCATCTCCAAATGCTCCCCTCTTATCAAAGAAACCGTCGTTAGAACGAAATCCTCAGCTCCCGAGCGCCGAGAACAACACCCTATGCTCTCTGCCATGCCGCCCCCAGAACGGTTGCCATGACTATGGTAATACTAAACAGAGCAAAGCAGGAGCACAACTACCTCAAAACAGTGAAGTCCTACGAAGAAGTTGAAGCCGCCCCACTTATATGAAAAGAAACGGCAACGTTTCGCCTGCCCGGAGTCAGCCCCGGGGAGTACACGATGTTGATATAGTCCAACGGGATGATATCCGACCCCGAAAGTATCCTCCGACAAGAACCCAAGACTCAAGGAGCTGTCCGCATTATCTCCGAGCTCGGGATGGCATCCCGCCTCAAGGATCCCCACCGAAGAGAAACCAGAATTTGTGAAGCTTTCCATGCCGTCACTCAATGCAAAAATCTCCAATCGCGAAAGCTCCGTAAAGGTTCGAAGCGGTGCCTGAGTGTAGGCAACGCTCAACAAAACCTATCTCCTACATATCTAAAGGAAGCTGTCCACATCGGAAATCAAAGGGACCCCGCGGTACCCAAAGCTGGCCTTCATCCAGGATAACATCCTCGAAGGCCCCGAAGTTCAAGCGCATTATGTCCATGCGATTCAGAAGACCGAGGCAGCCCGGACCTATCCGATCAACCCAGGGTTTCCCCGAGGTACAATGATGGCCTCGAAAAAGAGCCATGTCGATCAGTAGAGGAACTGGAAGAATGCTCGCACCCTGGCCAAATACCATCAGTCGAGAAGCAAAAAGAGGCGTTCAAAAGGGCCTCAAGGGGTATAAAACTTGCAGTTACTCAGCGCCAATCGAAAGCAGAGATCAAAAGGATATATTCATACTCATAAAAATTCATGTACAGCAGCCCCTGAAAGGTCATGACATACGTTACAAAAGCCCACAAAGGGTCTCTACACAGAAGTAAAAAAAGCAAAAGTGTACATGTAGTGAAGGCCTGGGTCCTAGTCCAAGCGGTCGAAGATCCACCGCGGCGTCAAACTCCTCCGAGGACCATTTTCCCCGGACGCGTGACCTCAAAGAAAATTTCTCCCAGAGCGCCCTCGGAAGCCCTGCCCCGGCCTTCCACACTGATATTCCCAAAGGATAAACCAAGGAGCGGGGAGGGACAAGAAAACACGATAGCTCTCCGAAGCTCGAGGACCTTATTTGGCCAAAGAAGCCTCGGAGAGACAGCGGATAGAACAACCCTCGGCCCCGCTTGCACGGCGACTTAGAATCCACTTCTTGGAACATCGAGCCGTGCATGATCCTGGCTTGGGGCAGAGTTCTACGTCGAGCCGGGGTACAGAGGTGATCAGCGGTGCATAATCTGAGCCCCCTTCTGAGCAGTGGTGTATAATCTGAACGATTGACTACACTAGAGGAAGACCGATTCCCCGTCCATCGCAACCTTGAGCCAACGGCAGCAGCAAACACCAACATACCAACGACCATAGCACGACTTAAGGGAACTCCTCCTAACGGCATGATGTTCAAAGATAGAAGAAGATGACAAGAAGGAATAGGCAAAGCCTGCCGATGAAGATACTGTGATAGGAAAAACAACGCCAAGGCACCCCATTTATAGGGGACAGCAATACGGTCATCGAGGCTCTAGAAAACTTACCGACGAATGCAATTATTGCATCCTTGAAGAACCAAATCGACGGCAGCACTTTTTACCTTGAAGAACGGAAGTGGCAGAGTGTTGAGCAGGAGTTTATGAGATATGCCATCTATCACAAAAGATTACGCCACGACGCGGATTGCCAATGCACTATCGCCATGAGGAGTTTGAGGAGTCAATGGTCATAACCGTTTCCCATCGCTTCGTTTTGAGAAACGCGGAGACTATCTGTATGCGGTGAAAATCAGAGGGCCCAATTTCCTGCCATTAAGCCATCTTGGGGAGGTACCTCGAGACCCCGAGGATAGGAAGCCACCTCGCGAAGATATCTCGAGACCCCGAGGATATGAAGTCACAACATAGTCCTCTCCTTCGAGGCTTGTCAAGGTCTGATTCGAGGCCAAGATAAAGACAAAAGGGGGAATCCCCAAGACACACGGTTGAGTCTGACAGGGCCGGCCTATCCATAGCCTACGCTGGAGCGTTGAGTCAAGCCATCACATCTCCGTACTTCGTAAATTAGATATACATGTATGCGTAACTAAGTTTTCTCTCTTATATAAAGGGGATTCGCCCTACCTTGTAAGGGACTGATGTTGCTCCCACAATTCTACAAAGTGCAATAATATCTCAATCTCTCCCTCCCTCTGCTTACTAAAGCTTATTGGCTCTCACTGATACGGAGGATATCTCGATATCCATTGCCTCTATATGTGTTCTTCATTTTTATATGTGTTCTTCATCGTACAAACTCAATTTCGGTTATAACTAGCTTCATTTGATTATATCTCTAGCTGTTACACTACTCCCGAGTATCCCCTACAACCCGAGCTCGACCTCGAGGTCGACCTCGAAGTCCCAATCGACCAAGCTTACGCCCGAGTAGAAGGCCCTTTGGTTCGCTCTTTACCTCGTTTATCTTCCGCCCCATTGTTAAAACTCATAATACTAGCATCATCTGCTCTAACAAACTAGCTTGAGAATAGATCACGTATTTTTAGAGTCCCATTTAATAAATTTAATTATTTTTACCATTTTCACGGTAAACATCCTTGCCGAAGGAGAGGGAACTCCATGACTGGTTGATCAGTGGAATGGTTATGATTTCTGCGTGTTTCTTTCATCATTGGGAGTATACGAAAGTGTTGGAACGAGTCTTTGTTTGATAAGAGGTTATTACCAGCGTTTGGTTGTGCTGGGCAGTTGCTGTGATTGGAAATCATCGCTGTGAGTGTTTGAGTTATGTGGTACATCATGTGATTTCATCTTGGGTCATGGCTATGACAGGATACAGCTTGTTCAGACATGTAGTGTGTGAATCCAAGATTCTGATCTTATAGAAAATTTTGGATGTGGAAATTGGATTCTAAGGCTTATGGGCTAGGTTGGATCAAGAAATTTCAGTCATGTTGTGTTATTAGACCTATATGGGATAGGGTGACATGGGATCTCCCCTGGGTATGTTCATAGTGAGATTATACAGTAATATTGATGGCTTCTGGACAACTCTGGGCACGTTCGAGGACGAACGTATATTTAAGTGGGGAGGATGTAACGACCCGACCGGTCGTTTGGAGCATTTGCACTTTGCTTGCCAGTTCTCAGGCATGTCTAGCCCCATATGTAGCATTATGACTTATGTAAATCGTCGGTTTTGGTTTTCAGGTTAATTGTAATAGATATGGAAGAATGATTCTCAACATAAAGCTTTAAATTTGAAAGGTTTGACCCAAGTTTTGATCTTTTAGTATTTGATCTCGGATTTGGATTTTTATGAGTAGATTAGCTCCGTTAGGTTATTTTGGACTTGGGAGCATGTCCAGAATGTGATTTGGAGGTCTGTGGTGGAATTAGGCTTGAATTGGCGAAATTGGAAATTTGGCGATTTTCGGCCGGCAGCGGAAATTTTGATATCGGGGTCGGAATAGAATTTCGGAAGTTGGGGTAGGTTCGTGGTATCATTTGTGACGTGTGTGCAATATTTGAGGTCATTCGAACGAGGTTTGATAGGTTTCAGCATCGTTTGCGGAATTTGGAAGTTTAGACGTTCTTAGGCTTGAATACGAGGATGTTTTGGTGTTTTGATGTTGTTTGAGTATTCCGAAGGTTAGACTGAGTTCATATGTTGATATTTGACTTGTTGGTGTTTTCGGTTGAGGTCCCGAGAGCTTCAGGATGAATTCAGATGGTCATCGGGGAGTTTGGAATTCGGAAAGTGCAGCTGAAGCTGCTGTTGCTGGTGTTTCTGCACCTATGGATTGGGAATCGTAGCTGCGAGCATTGTAGAAGCGGTCTTGAGGCGCAAGTGAGCAGAGGAACCGCAGGTGTGGCTTGGTCCCCGCATCTGCGTGACCGCTGGTGCGGTTAGGCGGCCGCAGAAGCGGAGTTCGGCTGGTTAATGAAAATCTACAGAAGCGGAGATTTGTCCGCAGGTGCGGACCGCAGATGCAAAAATTGGTACCGCAGGTGCGGTTTTGCTGGGCAAAAAGTATAACTAGAGGGCTTCGCGAATTCTGGTTCATTCTGCACAATTTTTATCCGGTTTTGGAGCTTTTGGGAGCAATTTAAAGAGTGATTCAAGGGGGTTTTCATTGAGTTAAGTAAATTGAGCCCTAACACTCGTGTTTATGGTAATTTCCCGTGGTTTAATCATGTAATTAGTGGTGATTAAGGGTGAAAATGAGGGGTTAGGGCTTGGGATTTGTGGAGAGTTTGATTGAGGATTTGAGGGGTCAAATGGAGTCGGATTTCGAAAAATCTTGTGTTATGGACTCGTGAGTGAAACAACTTTCTAGTTTTGTGACTTTTGTCAGATTTCGAGACGTGGGCCCGGGATCCGGGTTTGAGAGGATTTCGGGATTTTTGCCTAATTTGATAGTTTTTCTTTTGGAATTCATTTCCATTAGCGTATATGATGGTATTATTCTGGTTGTGAATAGATTCGGAGCGATTTGAGGCCGAGTCGAGGGGCAAGAGCATCGCAGAGTAGGGATTTGAACGGTTTGAGGTAAATAATGATTTTAAATCTAGTCCTGAGGGTATGAAACCCCGGATTTCATATCGTTTTACTATTTTAAGGTGGCATACATGCTAGGTGACGGGCGTGTGGGCATGCAACGTTGGGGATTGTGACTTGGTCCGTCCCGTAGCAACTGTCAAATTACGTATTTGGTTGAAACTATATGATATTTATGTATTTTAGAAAGAGTTTCTATAAATTAGGCTGAATGCCATGTTTAGGCTTTGTGCCAGAGCTGTTTGGACCCAAAGGGGCCTCTTTCTTACTATCCTTTCACATTTTTTGGTTGAAAATCTTTGCTCAGTCATGTTATACTTATCGATTTCGTAACTCAGCCTTTATTACTCTGTTTTGATGCATATAAAATGTTGTTTTGGGCTGAGTACCCTATTTTACTAAGAGACCAAGTGGCTTGAAAGGTTTACGACTGAGTGAGGCCGAGGGCCTGATTTGTGATGATATTTATGGGATCGAGCTGCGTGCTGCAGCAGGTTATTACTGATTCATGACTAAGTGAGGCTGAGTGCCTGATTGTGAGATATTGAGACTATGGCACGTGAGTTGTCCGTGCAACACGTGAGTTGTCCGTGCGGATTCTGATATTGATATTATAGCACATGAGTTGTCCGTGCAGCACGTGAGTTGTCCGTGCGGATTATAGCGCTTGGGCTGTAGGAGCCCCTCCAGAGTATGCATACCCCTATTGAGCGTGGAAACTCTAAGTGATGTTTTGCCCGAGGGGTTGTATTTGAATGATGTTTTGCCCGAGGGGCTGTATATGTGTGATGGTGAGGTATGCCCGAGGGGCTGTATACGAGTGACTGTGAGGTTGCCCGAGGGGTCCTATCTGAGTGATGTTTTGCCCGAGGGGCTGTTTATGATTTCATCATTTTTGCTCACTGTTGCCCTGAGCCTCTGTTTGAGAACTGTTGAAAAATACCTTCAAATGATTTTACTGAAACTGAGTTTAAAAGTAATGATTTGATTCAAACTCTGCTTTTAAAAGCCTGCTGTACTTTTACTGAGATTTCATGATATGAACTTATATGTTTTATTGCTCATCACTGCTGCTCAGTCTTTATTTACTGTTATTATTGACTGAGTTGGCGTACTCACATTACTCCCTACACCTTGTGTGCATATCCAGAGGTTGCAGGACGTACTAGCGAGTGTTGATTTCACCCATCGCAGATCTATTGGAGTTAGCAAGGTAGCTGCATGGCGATCGCAACCCTGCTCTTCTCCCTCCTATCTTCCTATCGATGTTATTAGTTGGTTCCCAGACTGTATTGGTCTCGGTATTATTGCACAGTTCTAAGTAGATGCTCATGACTAGTGACACTCCGATGTCGGGCTTTCTTTCCGCACTATTGTTTTGACTTAAACACCTTATGAAGGTTTATTGTTAAATTGCTTTGATTTTATCCTAAAATGAAAATATTGATTGGTTTTGGTAATGTGTCGGCTTGCCTAGTACCACGATAGGCGCCATCACGACATGGTAGTTTTGGGTTGTGACAGAATTAGTGCTATATTATGTGTGTAGTTCAAATAAAGAAAGATCAATTTCATGCCAATATAATGTCATACATCCACGCCCGTATTTACTTGGTTTTGTTTCAATATCCTTCTACGGACACTCCTAATTCAATAAGGACATGGAACCTAACCTTCCTTCATATGTAGTTGAAGTTAATGCCGTGCTTAAAAATTGATAACGTTATGAAGGAACAGTATCTACTTGAAAAAATGGTTCAGTTAAAATTAAAATTACCTTGAGACCTCTGAACAATCTCTAAGTGCAGACTTGGAATTATTTTGCAAGGCACGTGCAAAAGGCTTCAAGAATATCAGGGATTCATGACAACTCTTACGACGTAATTGATGTGCATCATTAATGTCATTCAAGTCTAGTATTTGAGTAATGACTCAAGATATCATTATGGAAAAGAAAGTTCTTCAATCTATGGAGAAGAAAACTATATTGTCTTCATTGGTACTTCAAGTCTCGTCCGCAAGTCTACTTCGGACAAACCTTGAAGTAGGGGCATTTGTAGACAATTAAAATTTTATTAAATTTGAATCCACGAGTTTGGATTTTATCATATATTGAATATATATCTCCAAATGATACTATGGGCTAGTATAATCGGGTCGATTATTTAAATCTAAAATGAATTAATTTAAATAAAAGTCCAATGTATTATTGGGCTAGCCCGTTAATTGGTCTTCTATCAAATAGGTCAGCCCATAAGCCTCAAGCCCAATGATCCACTAGGGTTTTCTTGGAGATTACTCCACCGCACACCTATATAAAGGGGTCAAAGGAGAAGTCTAAGACACAAGCAAGTAAGCATATGTAAAGGCTAAAGAAGCTCTAAAGAATAGCATCAAGGTCTCCATCCATATCTGCAATCGTCGTCTGTGGTCAAATTTCAAAGGCAAACTCAAATCATAGGCGGGCGGCTTCAAATCTTCCGATCGTGATAACCCAACACCAAATCATGGTTCATGACGACCTTCAAATTGTTCGTGACATACTACAAAATCTGAAATCCGTCAAGTTCAAGATCAAACTCTCAAGCTCTTGAACCATCGTCCGTGAGGAGATGAATTAGAGAACTAAATCTCTTTAGATTTAGAGATATTTTAGAGATTGTAACCCCATCACTTGAAATCGAATATAATATTGTCGCTATTATGGTAGTAATAGAATTTGGGCATTGTGAGTTTTTGTGTGTTTTGATCTATGGCTTTGAGCCATGTGGGGGAGTCTACTATTGATAAGTTGATTGCACGACTAAGTGTCGTATTAGTTTCAGTTTGAGGTATACTGGTGAATCGGTTATGACTTGTAGAGGTTGAGATCGAGGATGACTCAAGTAAAGGAAATTTTGAAAAAGGGTTGTGTTATGCTTTATGGGTATATGAGAAACGTGGGATGCATTAGTTGTTGTTGTAAGGGATGTAATAGGTATGGAGTAGGAAATCACTCCGCTGCTTAGAAGGATAGGTTACTTCCTTAGGTATTGTTGTACTAATGGGGCACAGGTCGTTCGGTTCGTTTGATCAGTTTAATTGAAACCTGAGTATAGCGGATGACTCCCGATAATGGTTTTAATGCATTCAAGATTTATATGTAATAATTGGGGATCTTCAGGATGTGTATTTTGCTAGAAACTGAGGTTTACATCTGAGGGTGTCAAGACTTGTGGCATTTCTATATCATTATGGACTCTACATATCACTATCAGGAATGTGAAGTAATGGCTTTAGATTCGCAGGAAGTCTATTCAGGGTGCGTATTTTGAATGTGGTTCTTTTGGGGATGTTTAAAAGAGTGTTCAGCGGCATATGAGCCTTACAGCTGTGTGGTTTTATGATTGGGTCTCGTGTGGTGAGTCAAGGTTGAGGATTGCGGTATTATGGTGAGGAGAAGTATCAATTTGAAGGTAATTCTGAAGGAACTTGGATAAATAGGACAGCTTGGTAGTAGGTCAGATCGACATGGGAAGGGATATGATTGGTTCTTTGGGTGCTTATGAGGTAATGAGTTTCTACAGGTGTTTCGTGGCAATGGTCTTGGGTTTTTTGTGACTTGCGTGGCTTGGTTGAGTTAGAAGGATTCACATCTGACGGTTTGCTTTTGTGCAAATGGGATTTGGAGAGTTCTTGATGGTTTCTACCACAGGTAGAGATGTATATTTTCTACTGGCGTGAGGAGCGTGTGATATATAGTGATCTTCATCTAGATGGGATCAAATGGAAAGTTCTTGGCTAGTTGAGTACGTAGTTGCTTGTGGCTCGGAATGGATTATGAAGTTCTCATGTTTATCATAGGATGGCATGGTATATGCCGTATGTTGTGTAGGGTGGAGATTTGCATGTGAAAGGTCACGATTCAGTTTTGAAAGGAAGGTCATAAATTCTTAGGAAGCATGGATAGTTTCAGATGTCTAGGTAAATGATATTACTAATTGGTGTGTCTTGATGAGGGTATACATTTCAGAAAGGGGGATGTGTTTGAGTTATGGATACTTCATTAGTATTGTGGTACTCTCTTGTTAGATTGACTATTGGAGTTCAAATTTTGCTTTTTGGCACAGAAGAATTTAGATGTATTCCTCGTGCAGTGACTGTGTAATTGGAGGAGTGTGGACATCCAGGCGGTGGAGTTAAGATCAGAGATGGTGATTCGTATGTCCTATGGATTTGGAGACTGAGAGTTCTCGTGAGTAGAATGTTTCGTGGTTGTGGACTGTACAAATGTAGCCAAGGTTAGTCAGAGGTTAGTATGTGTTTTGATTCAGTCATTGTAGACTTTCAGAGGGTTATTTACTTATCGTGGGGGACCAGAGTTGTTTTGGGGTTCATTGGTAGACCCAATATGGATGTGTGTTCTGCATTGGATCAGATTTGTTGACTCCGAATTGCTATTGTTGAGGGATGTGCCTTTCGATTGTTATGAGCTTATTCGTGTCCTGGAGTAATCTATGAGTTACCCTTCCGTGTTACGAGGAGTTATGATTTGTTGGTTATATGCACATATGGTGCGTTCTATTGGGGTATCATAGTGGAATTTGAGCGGGAAGAGTATTGGGTATTGATCGATGGATGGCATATTTGTTATGTTCTTTTGGGTTTTGTGTGGTGTTATGTCATTTGCTTCTCCGTGGTTATGGTAATGCGCTCTGGGTCCTTGATGTTGAATTTCGAATGTTTATGGATTTTGAGCAGGGTGGCTCGAGGTATATAATGCAGACCAGCGTTTGGATGTGGTCATGCATTGTAGCGGAGTTATGTGGAGGTATGATCCTTCGGGTTAGATATGTGTATTCTGGTTCTACGGTATGTGATGGGTTCTTAACATCGTGTTGTGGTGGTACTAGTGAGCTTGCGGTACAGCTATCTCATTTGAGTTAGTTACCATGATTTGAGTACATTTGGACTGTTGCTTATTGGTGCGCGGGTTGCACGGGTTGTGTCTTTAGATTTTATCGATGTGTCATGTCACTAGAGTAGTCGTGTTGGATGAGAGGAAGTCATCAGGATCTATAATGGACACTATCGAATTCGATTTCAGCATGGTGGGCGGATAATATCGAAATTCGGCTTAGAAATTTACTATAGTCCTTGCCGAAAGAGAGGGAACTCCATGACTGGTTGAACAGAGGAATGGTTATGATTGCTGCGTGTTTCTTTCATCATTGGTAGTATACGAAAGTGTAGGAACGAGGCATTGTTTGATAAGAGGTTATTACCAGCATTTGGTTGTGTTGGGAAGCTGCTGTGATTGGAAATCATCGCTGTGAGTGTTTGAGTTATGTGGTATATCATGTGATTTCATCTTGGGTCATGGCTATGATTGGATACAGCTTGTTCAGACTTATGCTGTATGTGAATGCGAGATTCTGATCTTATAGAAAATTTTGGATGTGGAAATTGATTCTAAGGCTTATGGGCTAGGTTGGATTAAGAAATTTCAGTCATGTTGTGTTATTAGACCTATATGGGATAGGGTGACGTGGGATCACCCCTGGGTATTTGCATCGAACGTATGTTTAAGTGGGGGAGGATGTAACGACCCGACCGGTCATTTTAAGCATTTGCACTTCGCTCGCCAGTTCTCGGGCATGTCTAGCCCCGTATGAAGCATTATGACTAATGTAAATCGTCAGTTTTGGTTTTCAGGTTAATCGGAACAGATATGGAAGAATGATTCTCAGCTTAAAGCTTTAAATTTGAAAGGTTTGACTCAAGTTTTGACCTTTTAGAATTTGATCTCGGATTTGAATTTTTATGAGTTGGTTACCTCCGTTAGGTTATTTTGGACTTGGGAGCGCGTCCGGAATGTGATTTGAAGGTCCGTGGTGGAATTAGGCTTGAATTGGCGAAACTAAAAATTTGGCGATTTTGGTCGGCAACGGAAATTTTGATATCGGGGTCGGAATGGAATTGCTGAAGTTGGGGTAGGTTCGTGGTATCATTTGTGACGTGTGTGAAAAATTTAAGGTCATTCGGACGAGGTTTGAAAGGTTTTGGCATCGTTTGCGGAATTTTGATGTTTAGACGTTCTTAGGCTTGAATCCGAGGATGTTTTGGTGTTTTGATGTTGTTTTGAGTATTCCGAAGGTTAGACTAAGTTCATATGTTGATATGTGACTTGTTGGTGTTTTTGGTTGAGGTCCCGAAGGCTTCTGGATGAATTCGGATGGTCATCGGGGAGTTTGGAATTTGGAAAGTGCAGCTGAAGCTGCTGTTGCTGGTGTTTCCGCACCTGCGAATTGGGAACCACAAGTGCGAGCATCGCAGAAGCGGTCTTGAGGCGCAGGTGCCCAGAGGAACCACAGGTGTGGCTTGGTCCCCGCATCTGTGTGACAGTAGGTGTGGTTAGGTAGCCAAAGAAGCGGAGTTTGGCTGGTTAATGAAAATCTGCAGAAGCGGAGATTTGTCCGCAGGTGCGGACCGCAGATGCGAAAATTGGTACCACAGGTGCGGTTTTGCTGGGCAGAAAGTATAAATAGAGGGCTTTGCGAATTTTGATTCATTCTACACCATTTTTATCCGGTTTTGGAGCTTTTGGGAGCAATTTGATGAGGGATTCAAGGGGTTTTCATTGAATTAAGTAATTTGAGCCCTAATACTCATGTTTATGGTAATTTCGCGTGGTTTAATCATGTAATTAGTGATGATTAAGGGTGAAAATGAGGGGTTAGGGCTTGAGATTTTTGGAGAGTTTGATTGAGGATTTGAGGGGTCAAATGGAGTCGGATTTTGAAAAATCTTGTATGTATGGACTCGTGAGTGAAACAACTTTCTAGTTTTATGACTTTTGTCGGATTTTGAGACGTGGGCCCGGGGACCGGGTTTGAGAGAATTTTGGGATTTGTGCGTAATTTGATAGTTTTTCTTGTGGAATTCATTTCCATTAGCGTATACAATGGTATTATTCTGGTTGTGAATAGATTCATTGCGATTTGAGGCTGAATCGAGGGGCAAGAGCATCACGGAGTAGGGATTTGAACAGTTTGAGGTAAATAATGATTTTAAATCTAGTCTTGGGGTCGTATCATTTTACTATGTTAAAGTGACGCACATGCTAGGTGACGGGCGTGTGGGCGTGCAACGTTGGGGATTGTGACTTGGTTCGTCCCGTAGCAACTGTAAAGTTGCGAATTTGGTTGAAACTATATGATATTTATGTGTTTTAGAAAGAGTTTCTATAAATTGGGTTGAATGCCATGTTTAGGCCTTGTGCTAGAGCTGTTTGGACCTTGAGGGGGCTTTTTCTTACTATCCTCTCACTATTTTTGGTTAAAAATCTATACTCAGTCATGTTATACTTATCGATTTCATAACTCAGCCTTTATTACTCTGTTTTGATGCATATAAAATATTATTTTGGGCTGAGTACCCTGTTTTTACTGAGAGACCGAGTGGCTTGAGTGGTTTATGACTGAGTGAGGCCGAGGGCCTAGTTTGTGATGATATTTATGGGATCGGGTTGCGCACCGCAGCAGGCTGTTACTGATTCATGATCGAGTGAGGTTGAGGCCTGATTGTAAGATATTGAGACTATGGCACGTGAGTTGTCCGTGCAGCACTTGAGTTGTCCATGCGGATTCTGATAATGATGTTATATCACGTGAGTTATCCGTGAAGAACGTGAGTTGTCCGTGCGGATTATCACGCTTGGGCAGTAGGAGCCCCTCCGGAGTCTGCACACCCCTAGTGAGCGCGGGTACCCTAAGTGATGTTTTGCCCGAGAGGCTGTATATGAGTGATGGTAAGGTATGCTCGAGGGGTTGTATACGAGTGACTGTGAGGTTGCCCGAGGGCCGTATGTGAGTGATGTTTTGCTCGAGGGGACTGCTTATAAGTGATCTTTTTCCCGAGGGGCTGTTTATGCTTTCATCATTTTTGCTCACTATTGCACTGAGCCTCTGTTTGAGAACTGTTGAAAAATATCTTCATATGATTTTACTGAAACTGAGTTTAAACGAAATGATTTAATTCATACTCTACCCTTTAAAAGCCTGTTGTACTTTTACTGAGATTTTAGGATATGAATTAATATGCTTTATTGCTCGTCACTGCTGCTCAGTCTTTATTTACTATTATTACTTATTTAGTTGGCATTCTCACATTACTCCCTGCACCTTGTGTGCAGATCCAGAGCTTGCTGGATGTACTAGCGAGTGTTGATTTCACTCGTCGCAGATCTATTGGAGTTAGCAAGGTAGCTGCATGGCGATCGCAGCCCTGCTCTTCTCCCTCTTATCTTCATATAGATTTTATTAGTTGCTTCCCAAACTCTATTGGTCTCAGTACTATCGGACAGTTCTTAGTAGATACTCATGACTAGTGACACTCCGAAGTCGGGCTTTCTTTCCACACTGTTGTATTGACTTAAACACCTTATGAAGGTTTATTGTTAAATAGCTTTGATTTTATCCTAAAATGAAAATATTGATTGGTTTTGGTGATGTGTCGTCTTGCCTAGTACCACGATAGGCGCCATCACGATATAGTAGATTTGGATCGTGACAGAATTAGTGCTATATTATGTGTGGAGTTCAAATAAAGAAAGACCAATTTTATGCCAATATGGCATCATGCAGCCATGCCCGTATTTAATTGGTTTTGGTCCAATATCTTTCTTCGGACACTCCTAATTCAATAAGGACATGGAACCTAACCTTCCTTCATATGTAGTTGAAGTCAATGCCGTGCTCAAAAATTGATAACATTATGAAGGAACGGTATCTACTCCACACAATGGTTCAATCAAAATTGAAATTACTTTGAGACCTCTGAACAATCCCTAAGTACAGACTTGGAATTATTTTGCAAGGCACGCGCAAAAGGCTTCAAGAATATCAGGGATTCATGACAACTCTTATGACGTAATTGGTGTGCATCATTAATGTTATTCAAGTCTAGTATTTGAGTAATGACTCAAGATATCTTTACGGAAAAGAAAGTTCTCCAATCTACGGAGAGGAAAACAATATTGTCTTCATTGATACTTCAAGTCTCGTCCACAAGTCTACTTCGGACAAACATTGAAGTGGTGGTGGGGGGGGGGGGGGCATTTGTAGACAATTAAATCTTTATTAAATTTGAATCCACAAGTTTGGATTTTATCATATATTAAATATATATTAGTCCAAATGATACTATGGGCTAGTATAATCGGGTCGATTATTTAAATCTAAAATGAATTGATTTAAATAAAAGTCCAATGTATTATTGGGCTAGCCCGTCAATTGGCCTTTTATCAAATAGGTCAGCCCATAAGCCTCAAGCCCAATGATCCACTAGGGTTTTCTTGGAGACTACTCCACCCCACACCTATATAAAGGGGTCAAAGGAGAAGGCTAAGACACAAGCAAGTAAGCAGAAGTAAAGGCTAAAGAAGCTCTCAAGAATAGCATCAAGGTCTCCATCCATATCTGCAATCGTCGTCTATGGTCAAATTCCAAAGGCGAACTCAAATCATAGGCGGGCGGCTTCAAATCTTCTGTTCGTGATAACCCAACACCAAATCATGGTTCGTGACGACCTTCAAAATGTTTCATGACGTACTACAAAATCTGAAATCCGTCAAGTTCAAGATCAAGCTCTCAAGCTCTTGAACCATCGTCCGTGAGGAGACGAATCAGAGGACTACATCTCTTTAGATTTAGAGATATTTTAGAGATTGTAACCCCATCACTTGAATTCGAATATATTAGTTGTCGCTATATTTCATGTCTTGTCTATTTTCAGGAGCGAAATTTGGTTGGTACAAAGATAAAGTAAATTTAACTTCAATACCAAGTACCGATTAATTATCTCTTAAGTAGGAGATCAATTTAGCAAGCTGAAATGAACCATACATCAGAATAAACCCTTCAAATTGTTTTACACTCAAGCAGCACATAATAGACGCACATCCCAAAAAAAAAGGCAGTCATTAAAATTCTGAACCTTGTAAGATATATGCAAGAGAAGAAACCAAATAATATATAAATCAAACATCAAATGATGTTAAAAAATAATCCAACTTTTTATGTGAATATAGAACAACAGAATCAAATATATGAGCAAAAATAAACTTTCAAAAACTTAGTAGTGTGACCTATTTTATACGACCAATCACCCGCACTCCAACCACAAATATAAGCAAATAACTTCTACATGATCCAATACAACATTTTCTTAACCATGTGCTCTTCCCTTGGTAAAGCTAATTTTTCTTTTCCATGGCAGAGATAAATCAAATTGCGAAACTAAATCTGACAAACATAAATCGCCTTTTAGATTTTACTATCGCATTAACTTATTTAGGTCACAGGTGTTGGGTTTAAGCTTCTTAGATCTTAAAAGAGGGTGAATGAGAAATTGAGGAAAAATGAAATTTTTATTTTTCCTCCATGACAATGGGACATTGTCCCATATTGGAAGAGAAAATGACTTTTGATGGATATATATACAATTGCTCTTCTTCTAGCTCTTAAAAAGTTTAGAAGAAGGCAAGCCTCGCGCCGCCGCCGTCGTCGATCGACATTGACTTCGGCTTCGAATTTGGTCAAATGATTGATTCATTAATTTTTTTGACCAAATTTTTTTGTTAATATTTACGCAATATTAATTAATCCAAATTAGATCGTTACTATAACTGTAATTCAATTTTCCTCCGTTTTAGTTTTTCCGTTATAATTTGAATTTGTCGGTTTGCATAAATGGCTGTTATATAAAACAACCATTTTGAGTTGCAAACTTACATGAGGAGTTGAAACTCTTCAGTATTACCCAACGTTTTTGACTATAAATAAATGAACTCACCCTCAGATTTTTCTTATGCAAATTCTGATTTCTCCTTCTTCTTTATGCATTGTTTTAACAAAACAGAAAGCAGTAAGTGTGATTTACTATTGTTCTTGGCGTTCGTTGTCTCTGGGATTTGAAGTACTGCTACACTAGTGAGGGTAATCCATTCTATCCTAGGAGGAAATAATCCTAAACCTCGGGTACTAGGAGGGGATTAAGTTCTTTAAGGAAACAATGTAAATTCAGTGGGCTTGGAATAATTCTGTTCTTCTGCATTTCTGCTTTTATAGCATTTTTATTTTTTAATATATTTTAGAATACAGATTTCTAACATGCTTAAGGAATTTAATATTTTTTCTGTATTCATCTTATATTCTATTTGTGGGAGACTAAATCCTTGTGATTTCTACTCTCAGTTTGGAGACTAAAATCTTTGGATTTTCTACTCCTTGGTTGACATTACGAGATTAAATTTTTTATGATTTTCTACTCTTTCTGTATTCGATTTGAATAAATAAAACATTCACCGTGCTATTTGATCTATTTTTGTTAAAGTTATCCAGTTTGAAGATTTTAAATACTTCACCATTAATTAAATTTGTTTCTATTTTCTAATTAACTGAAATGATAGAAACAGTAAACCTTGTGGTTGTCTCTACGAGCAATGTTGCTACTTTCAGTCGTTCTGTGCCACCACTGGCTTCGGCGGAATATCCCGAAATTTTTTTCGAGATTGATTTTAAATGTCGGCAACAAAAGATTTTCTTTTATTCGACTGCTTTGGGTCTACAGAAGTTCATCAGGGAGGACGTTCCAGTTCTGTAGGAATCAACTCCTGATAATGAACGTTTTATTGTGACTGAGGCATGGAAGCACTCAGATTTCATGTGCAAGTATTACATTCTTAGTGGACTGGAGGATGATCTTTACAACGTATATAGTAATGCAGAAAATTCTAAAGAATTATGGGACGCGTTGGAAAAGAAGTATGCAATTGATGATGCGGGTTTGAAGAAGTTTGTTGCAGCCAAGTTTTTGGACTATAAGATGGTTGACATCAAGCTACTCATTACCCAAGTTCAAGAGCTGCAAGTTATAATTCATGATCTCCTTGCTAAAGGTATAATCCAAATTGATGCTTTTGTTGAAAGTATTAATTTTGTTACTACTTACGAATTTTTAATTGAAGGTTTGGTTATCAATGAGGCATTTCAAGTTGCAGCAATGATTGAGAAGTTGCCTCCGTTATGGATGGACTTTAAGAACTACTTGAAACACAAGTGCAAGGAGATGAAACTCGAAGATATCATCATCCAATTGAGGATCTAAGAGGACAATAATGCTACAGAAAAGAAGACACGTGGGAACGCAATAATTATGGGAGCAAATATTGTGTGAAACAACTCCAACTAATCCGAAGAAGCGGAAGAAGTCTTATGGACCAAACAACTATCCCAGCAAGAAGAAATTCAAGGGAAACTACCACAACGGTGGAAAGGTTGGACACAAAGCTGCAGAATGCCGTGCTCCAAAGAAAGAGAAGAAAAAGGGTCAAACAAATATGGTTGAAACCAACGATGATATTGTTGAGTTGTTCGCTATGTTGTCTGAATGCAACTTAGTGGGAAATCCTAAAGAGTGGTAGATTGATTCTGGTGCAACCCGCCATGTTTGTGCTGTTAGAGAAGCATTTGTGACACGACCCAAATCCTAACCTGTCATGGTAGTGCCTATCGTGGCACTAGGCAAGCCGTTATTTCCTAAATACTCCCAACAATTAACAGAAAATGAATCAAGTAGTTTTAAATAACAAAATTTTTCATAAACGTGGGTAAAACCCAAAATACAAATGCGGAAAATAGCTCCCAGATTTGGGTGTCAGTGAGCCCATGAGCATCGATACATCACCAGTCTAGGAAAGAAATGTCTATGAAAGACTGGATCTAAATACAATAAAAGAAAAGATAAGGAAGGAGAAACAAGGACTGTGAATGTCGGGCAACTACCTCGTAGTCTCCAAAGATCAGCCATGCACGATATCAACACCCACAATGTCTGGAAAGACTTGGATCTGCACACGAAGTGCAGGGTGTAGCGTGAGTACAACCAACTCAGTAAGTAACAAAACTAAATAAAGAACTGAAGATAGTGACGAGCTGCACAATTATAGTTCAATTTCACTAGTCTCAACAAAGAAAGTAGACATGCTTTCAAATCCGGCAAGTTAAGTCAAATCAATTTATACATGCCAAGTTCACGTAAAATCGGAAAAATATCTCTTAGAAAATTTCAAAATAGTGATATATGGCAACTATGTGCAACAACAATGAAATCATATACAACCTCTCAGAGCAACAGTCACTCAGTCCTCCCAATCACTCCAGTCCTCACAATCATTCATTCATCACAATCACTCATTCCTCACAGTCACTTAGCACTCGGTACTCGGTACTCGGTACTCGGAACTCGCACTCAATAGCTACATGTGCTCACTGGGGGTTTGTAATGACTCTGGAGGGTCTCCTTCAGTCCAAGCGCTATATCAAGCCAATCATGGCATAAGTCAATGAAACATGCTGCGTCGTGCAACCCGATCCCATAAATATCCTCACAATTAGGCCCTCGACCTCACTCAGTCATCAATCTCTCCAGTCTCTCGGGCTCTCAAAAATCATAAATATCAGCCCAAACAGCAATGACATGATGTATGAACAAGAAATAATAGAGACTGATATATGATATGCGAGTAAAAGCTGAGATTGAGTACAAATAGCAGTTAATACGTAATTCAAGATGTAAGACGGCCTCTGCGGGTCCTAACAGTACGAACATATATCCTAAGCATGATTTTTAACATGATTTACAGTCGAATTCCTATAACACATGGAGAGCATATAGCTAACAACAAGTTATTCAACTTTACAGTTCCACGGAATGGACCAAGTCACAATTCCTTCGGTGCACGCCCACACGCTCGTCCCCTAGCATGTGCGTCACCTCCAAACCAATCACATAACGCATAATCCAAAGTTTCATCCCCTCAGAACTAGATTTAGAAGTATTACTTACCTCAATCCGAGCCAAAAATCTACTCCAATATGCCCTTGCCTCATAAATCAGCCTCCAAATGCCCCGAATCTAGCCACAAGCAGTAAAATACAATCAATACGGGCTAAAGGAATCAATTCTACAAGAAATTATGAAGTTATAGCTCAAAATCCAAAATTGGCTCAAGATCGGCCCGTGAGCCCATGCCTCAAAATCTGAGAAAAGTCATAAAAACCCGAAAGCCCATTCAATCACAAGTCTAGTCATGCTAAATTCATCAAAATCCGACACCGAATCGCCATTCAAATCCCCAAAATCAACTCGCCAAATCCCTAGCTCAAACCCCCAAATTACACCTCAAAAACACAACAACTAGGTGGAAAAAATCAATGGGGAAACATAATTATTGAATAAAAATGAACACAAGGAACTTACCTCGAGAACCCCCTCGAAAATCCTCTCAAAAATCTCCAAAATCGAGCTCAAAAACGTTTGAAATGGTTGAAATTCTTGAAACCCTCATTTTTGAATCTTGTTATACTGCCCAGGTACGCGTCCTTTGCAATCGCGGAACATACCTCACGATCGCGAAGCACAACTAAGCTGCCCCCGAAAATCCACCTTACGCGAACGCGGAATCCTCGACGCGAACGCGATGCAGTGAACCTTTGACTTACACGATCGGTGAATTACCTTACGCGTTCACAATGAACAAAACGCGTGGTCTCAACTTCTACCCCCTTTCCTTTTCGCGAACGCGGCCTAGCCAACGCGTTCGTGTTACACTACTTCTCAAAGCTACGCGATTGCATCCCTCCACTCGCAAACGCATAGAGCAAATTCCAAAAATGACTAACTTAGCCTATGCGATCGCGGACCAGACCACGCGATTGGCTATAAGGAAACCAGATCAGTTGACACCAGAAATTTCAGCAAGCTCCAAGTCAAATTTTTAATACGATAACCATTCGAAACTCACCCGAGGCCCTCGGAACCTCAACCAAACGTACCATCAAGTCCCAAAATATCATACGAACTTAGTCGAATCCTCAAACCACCTCAAACAACATAAAGAAACTAATCACACATAGATTCAAGCCTAAAGAACTTTGAAATTTCCAAATTCCACAAACGACGCCGGAACCTATCAATTCACGTCCGATTGACCTTAAATTTTGAACACAAGTCACAAATGACACCACAAACCTATTCCAAATTCCGGAATCCCACTCTGACCCCGATATCAAAAAGTCCACTCCCAGTCAAACTTTCCAAAAATTCAACTTTCGCCGTTTCAAGCCTAATTCCACTACGGACCTCCAAATAACAATCCGGACACACTCCTAAGTCCAAAATCACCCAAAATAGCTAACAGAACAATCAAAATTAAATTCTGGGGTCGTTTACACATAAGTCAACATCCGGTCAGCTTTTCCAACTTAAGCTTCAATTCATTCGGAAATCCTTCCTGTTACACCCATATCTTCGTACGAAAGAGTATTTGTAAGTCAATTGATGTAATCTCAGAAATGAGATCATCTTTGAGAGTACATAAAGTAAGTTAATAATGTTACCTTGGAGATTATAAATCTTTAAGATCATGGATAACAAGTACCAAGAGGCTTGAAAGGCTACGAAGCTAAAGAAATTGAAGAAAATAAGTTTCGTCGAATGTCGACATGTTGGGAATGTTATAACGTGTACTTTTGTGATGAGACTAGGGCTCTTAACAAAATAAGGAGGTTGTTTTATGAGTAATTTTAGTTGTATGATAGTCGTGTCTTATGTTTTAAGTCAAGCAGGTTGTGGAACAAAAGTTGGCAATGGTCATCACAAGTTACATTCATAAATGTGTTGAAAATTAGGTCAAATGTAGATGCGATTTTCTACCAATTTACTTCGAATTATGGGGTGATCTACCTACCAAATTGAATATCTATGAGTCTAGTTTCTAGTTCATTAAACCTCTCATCAATACGACGTCGGAGTAGAGAGATATTCGTGGTTTTGCTAGACTGCACCAAGTAGCTCTCTATGGGACCCACAATGGCCGTTGAGATATATTGATATATATAAGACGCCTATACCCCGTTTTAACTCATTCGTTTTCAGTAACTTCAGACCCTAGACATCTAAAGAACTCTCTCAAGGTTTCTCATGATCCAAGACCCAAACAAAAAGCAAACAATACAAATCAAGTGTCGGGAATCCTGTCGCACTAGTAAGTTTCTTGTTCTTGTTGTTGTTGCTGATTTTTGGGTGGTTCCAGCTCGTGTGGGAGGCTGTTTTAAGTGGTTTAAGTTCTGTGAAATACATTTCCAAGGTTTTAATATCAACCCTAGGTTATTTAAAGTCTTGCAAATGGATTACACCATATTTTAACATCAAAAGTTAGTTCTAGTGAAGAACAACACCTCTTTGAGGTTGTGTTGTCATTGAGGATAGTTGTGGGCTGTGTTTGGCTGAAATTTCAAGTTGTTGTTACTGATTAAGGTGAGTATAACAGACTACTAGTTGTTCCTAAGCTTGCTTGTATGTTGGTTAAGTTCTTAGGATGATAAACTACAAGATAATACTTGGATTAGCTTAAGTCACTTCTATGGTGTTGTATAGCCATTGAGAGCTGTTGTAAGCTAAATATAACTTGGATTTCGACTTGAAGCTACTGTAGGAGGTACTTTTATTGCGTTCTTTCATTTTCTTAAGGTAATCTTGATTTTGATTAAGTTAAATGGATGTACTAGACATGAACTAATGAATAAAGTTCCTAATTGAAGATAGTTGGAGTTGTGGATTGTTTTCTTTGTTATAAATATATGGAATAAGGATGGAATAATTGATAAATGACTTCATTATCATGTTAATGATGCTGTTAAGGTAATGTAAGAAGTCTATAAGGGGTGATAATGGGGTTGAAGCGTACTGAAGGGATTAAATCGAGCTTGCTGCTCGTCGTGATATGCTGACGACTTGTTAATGAAATATTTTGTACCCTATTATTGATGTCGTTCTTATTGTATTGCTCTGGTTGTTGTTATATCATATTGGAGGAGGCCCTAGTTACAAGGGATATGCTGCCCAAATATACATAAAACGAGCGACTAGCTTAAGTTATAGACTTAGCCTTTACTCAGCACTGATTTTGAATCTTCTTATGCTATGGTAGACTGAGTTGAGTTGTTTGAAGAGTTGCTTGGAAGCTTTTAAGGACTCAACGAGGTTAAGGTATGTTAATCCTAAACCCTTACTTCATTTTGGCATGATTCCGTAACTACATGATTTGAAAAACGAGGCATAAAGAGAACTTCGTATTTCTGAACTTATGTACATTATCCTAGTTTCATAAGTTATATTATTCCCCCTTATCGGGACTTTATATTCAGTTAAGTATTGTGTTCTTCCAGTCAAGAGAGCAAAGGGTATATATATATATATATATATATATATATATATATATATATATATATATTTATATATATATATATATATATATATATAGTATTACAGTATTTTAACCACAATCGAGCAATAATTGATGGACAGGCCCTTATTGAGCAACCTCTGATCAGATGGTAAGTTATATATCGAGCCTACCATAGCCGAGCGCCTATGAGCAAGCTCTACAGAGCCTAGTATGGCCGAGCGCCTATGAGCGTGCCTACTATGGCAGAGAAGTTATGTAAGGCCCCGTGAAAACTTGTACTCAAAACTTAAAAGCTCGTAGTGCCAAATTACGAATATGTGTTAGGAATGTGTAAAATTCTTCGCGATTAGCTTGCGAGCCGCGGTTCGGACCCTTTGTACTGATCTAAGCATTTAAAAATCAAGAATCAAAGTTTTCCAGAAAAGTGCTATTATGCGGTCTAGAATGCCGTCGCAAATCAAGTATGCGGACCGCATTTCTATCGCAAAGTGAGTAAGTGTGTTAGTCAAATTTGAGGTCAAAATGCGGTCCATTATGCGATCGCATAACTGATATGCGGACCGCATAGTCGTCGCATAATTGTCTTGGAATTTTGTAAAGGGCAGTTCTGCGGTGCATTATGCGACCGCAGAACGGGTATGCGGACCGCATTTCTGCCGCAAACCCAGACAGAATGATCAGATTTTGGGAGCACTTTTGCGGTCCATTCTGCGGGCCGCATTTCCACTTTACGATCGCAAACCTGACTCTGGGCTCCAATTTTCTAATTTTTAAACCAGACCCCCTATCGATATATTCGGTATTATAGCTCATGTTAAGCATATCTTCTGAGGCTTTTAGAGAGAGAGAGAGGTTCTTAGAGAGGGAAAGTGTCTCCCATTAAATTACTCCTCGAGCCTTGCTAAAACATTGAAGAAGATCAAGTGAAGACACCTAAATTTTCATTCCCAAGAGGTAAGATTCATCACCTCAGCTCTTATTTCTATAACTTAGCTATAAGGGGTCAGTAGTGAAGTAATTTATGAGTATAAGAATGAAATTATTGCATGCATATCCCACCATAGGATATTGGAAGGTAGAAAACTAAAAAGAGGGCAATTGGGTGGTATAAAATGATAGAAATTCCTCACAAAAAGGGCCTAAGATCACAATGCACCTTTAGTGTTTGATGATATGCTTGAACCAAGCTAGAATCTCAATCTCGTCTCTAATTCTCAGTTCCATTTGTAATTCTTACACAATAGATCGAAGTGCTAAAAGTTCCGGAATTTTGTAAGGATTAAGGAAAGCAATATTGAGGTATGTATGGATAAAACCCCCTTTTATAAGAAATTGAGCTCCGTTGGCGTTTATGCAAATGTGGTAAGACTAGAACTTGTTGATGTACCGATTTTTATTTCACATGAATTTGTTTGCAATTATATGTATATCAACATGAAGAATGTAACTTAACGTGTGTAATCAACTATCCTTGATATTTAAAGATGTGTGAAGAATACAAATCATGTGTTGACATGCCTGGGCTATAAGCCAAGATTAAAACTGAGTTTGTCGTGCTAACTACGTGAAATCCTATTTATGTTTGCAACTTGAATTGTTTCTGTNAATATTTTTTTCTTGATATTTAGAGAAGTGTGAAGAATACGAATCATGTGTTGAAATGCCTAGGCTATAAGCCGAGATTAAAACTGGAATTATCATGTTAATTATGTGAAAACTTACCTATGTTTGTAACTTGAATTGCTTATGTGTGCCTATGGCCATAAAATTGCAAGATGGACATTGGAATTGGAATGATGTGATAGCTGTGGCCCTAAGTGCCAATAAATTGATGTGATCTAAGTGAAATAAAGATTCGAATGAGATAATTAATGAGAAAGGAACAACGCCTAGGTAAGGCGGCCTAGCCGATCGGGCCGTGATCGGACACCATGTCGCACACATGGTGGTGATGTGCAAATATTGAATTCCGGAAAAAGGGAAATAAAATGGTGATCGAGGTATATGTCTCAAATGAGGCGACCCAGCCGATCGGGTCGTGATCGGACTCTGCTCAAGATAGCGGTGGTATTAAGAACGGTGATGAGCATATGAAAGAAATGCCCCAAACTAAGTTATGGAAATTGTGTGGAAGATAATATGATTCATTTATGTGACGATGTGGTGTCCGGTTAAAACCTTTGATTTACTCTTGTGATTTCTTTGTTCTTGCTTGGTAGTTCTTTCTAGTAAAATGGTGTTTAGTTATACATACTAGTACTATTCCATGGTACTAACGTCCCTTTTGCCGGGGCGCTACATTTTTTAAATGAATGTAGGTGGCTCCATTGCGGATAGTGCCGATCGCGCGTAGCAGGTTACCTTCTCCTCAAAGTCTTGGTGAGCCCCTTCCTCCTTCAAGGGGTTGTATTGTATATCTGTTGTTGTTGTGGATTTCCATTTTGAGGTATAGTTGGAGCCTTGTTGCCGGCATTGTCGTATTCATCTTTTGTATCCTTAGAGGCTCCGTAGACATATGTGTGGGTCATGTATGGGTGTTGTCGGCTCATGAACTATGTTGTAATTATAAACTCCTGCTTGTGACTTTATGAGAATCCCGGAAATTAACTTTAACCACGGTTTAAGCCTGAAATATATAAAATGAATTAACATGGTTGAATGTATCACCTTTTCCCTTCTTAAATAAAAAGGAAGCATGGCTATCTTATTCATGGAGAGTGGGGTAGGAAGTGTGTGATAAGGCTTGCTCGGTTGGGTCCACTCGATCGAGCGCCGGTCGCGCCTCCCGAGGTTGGGGAGTGACAAACTTGGTATCAGAGCCTAAGGTCTTAAAGTGTCTTAGGATGTCTCGGAGTCGTGTCTAGTAGAGTCCTTCTTATCGGTGTGTGGTCGACCACATCTATAAGTTGGAGGCTATTTGGACATTTAGGAATTCCACCCTTCTTTGATATTCCTGATCGTGCGGTGAAACTGTTCCCTCCCTAATCAGTGCGTTGTTCTATCTTTCAGTAAATGGCACCTAAGAAGAAAGCGAGAATTGGCCAAACAGCCAATGCCACCTCAAGAGTGGCTGATGATGTAAGGCCCCGAAAAATTTCGCTAAGTAATCTAGGATTTCGTGATGCCACGTAGGCTAATTATAACATTTTATGTGCTATTAACATGGTGAGCATCAATTGGATTTGGTAAACAAGTGTATGAGTCATTTACTAAGTAAGGTGGTGTGAGGCTCGTGAAAGATTTTGGTATGAACCCGAAAGCTCGTAGTGCCGAAAGCTCGGACCTTTTTTGACTGATCTATGTATTTAAAAATCAAGAATCAAAGTTTTCCAGAAAAGTGCAATTATGCGGTCTAGAATGCGGTCGCATACTAGGTATGCGGACCGCATATCTGCCGGAGAGTGAGTCAGTGTGTTTGCCAAAATTGAAGTCAACTATAGGGTCAATTATGCGATCGCATAATCAAAATGCGGACCACATAGTCGTTGCATAATTTCCTTGGGAGTTTGTGAAGGTCAGTTCTGCGGTGCACTTTGTGACCGCAGAACGTGAATACGGACCGCATTTCTGCCGCAAACTCAGTTAGTGTGTCCAGTTTTTGGGAAGCATTTTGCGGTCCTTTATGCGGACCGCATGTCGACTTTGCGATCGCAGGCCTGACTTGGGGCTCCAATTTTCTAAATTTTAAACCCGACCCCCTATCGATATATCCGGTGTTATAGCTCATTTTGAACATATTTCCTGATGCTGTGAGAGAGAGAGAGAGAGGGTCTTAGAGAGGGAAAGTGCTTCCCATCAAAGTTCCTCCATGAAACCTTGCTAATAATTGAAGATAATCAAGTGAGGCACCTAAATCTTCACACCAAGAGGTAAGAAACTTGACCCCTAATCTCTGGTTTCAATTTCACACTAGAAGGAGTACTTAGCTTGGGGGTTCATGGGTATAAGAATGAATTTCTTGCATGCATATCAAACCATAGAGTATTGGAAGGTAGTGAGCTAAAAAAAAGGCAAATGGGGGTATAAAATGATAGAAGTTCCTCTCAAAAAGGACCTAAGATCACAATTCACCTTTAGTGTTTGATAATATGCTTAAATCACGCTAAAATCTCAAGCTCGTCTCTAATTATTTGTTCAATTTGTAAATCTTACACAATAGATCGAAGTGCTAAGAGTTTCGGAATTTTGTAAGGATTAAGGAAAGCTATATTGAGGTATGTATGGCTAAAACCCCCTTTTATTAGAAATTGAGCTCCGTTGGCGTTTACGCAAGTGTGGTAAAACTAGAATTGGTTGAGGTCTTGATTGTTATTTCACATTATTTGATTGTTATTTCACATTAATTGATTCGCAAATGTATACATATATGTACATGAAGGATGTGCCTCAAGGTGAGTAATATTCTATTCGTGATATTTATAGAAGTGTGAAGAATACGAATCAAGTGTTGAAATGCCTAGGCTATAAGCCGAGATTAAAACTGGAATTATCATGTTAATTATGTGAAAGCTTACCTATGTTTGTAACTTGAATTGCTTGCGTGTGCCTATGGCCGTAATATTGCAAGATGGACATTGGAATTGGAATGATATGATAGCTGTGGCCCTAAGTGCCAATGAATTGATGTGATCTATGTGAAATAAAGATTCAAATGAGATGATTAATGAGAAAGGAGCAATGCCTAGGTAAGGCGGCCTAGCCGATCGGGCCATGATCGGACACCATGCCGCACACATGGTGGTGATGTGCAGATATTGAATTCCGAAAAAGGGAAATGAAATGGTGATTGAGGTAAATGTCTCAAATGAGGCGACTGATAAGTTAGGATTTTAACGTATTTTATGCCCCTACTTGCCTATGCTTTGGTTATAAATTGCTACAAAATAGTCCCAAAATGCTCACAAGTTGTACTTGATTTGCAGGTTTGATCGACAAAGCGACGAATGTCAAAGATCGGCTCAAAAAAGGAGTGAAACCTGCTCAAGTGTCAAAGACTAAGTTAGTTGAGGAAAAGAGAACCTAGTGCGGACCGCGCAAAGGTGAACGCGGCCGCATTAGGAGGTTCAGAGGATGGCCGTTTCAAGGGGGCATACACTTTTACGCGGTCTGCGGAGCAGAGATTCAGAAAGCCATAATTTTGCCAATTTCAGGCAATGCGGCCCGCGCTCATTTCTGTGCGGCCGCGCCAACTTCCACCGCGGCCGCGCTGTATTTTTACGCGGTCCGCGGCCCTCAACTTCAGAGAAGCAGAAACCAGGAGTTCAAGAGCCAGTGCGGCCGCGGTCCTGTTTACGCGGTCCGCACTGACCCCGCAGGGGTATTTTTGTCCAGTTTTTCCAGCCCAGTATAAATAGGACCTTTTACCATTTTTAGGTTAAGTTTTATGTTTTGAACGCAGCTGAGCTCGTGAGACCGAATATTGTAGCCATTTTTGGCACTTTTGCTCTTTATTATTATAGTTTCTTCCTAGTAATTAATTAATATGCTTACTCCTTCATCTATTTCTTTAATTTCTGTACCTAGCATGAGTAGCTAAACCCATTAGCTAGGGTTGTGGCTCAACCCTATTGTGGATAATTGATGGGTGTTGCCATCTAAGGTTAGGTTGATATTGGGTGTTTGTTATTTGGGTTAATTTTATGTTTAAATTAAGGATTGGTGGTTGCAAACACTGATTCTAGCTTTGTGGGTTTAACTCTTCTTGAGAAAGAGAGTCCATGACCCCAAAATTGACCTAACAAGGAATTGGGATGGACCCATGAGAAATAGTAGTCCCAATTAACGGGTTAAATCTCGAGAGAGTAATCACCCTACTTGAACCCTAGTTGCTTGGTCTAATTGGCCTACCCAATTGGTCTCGAGAGAATCAATTGGGCAAAATCACTCTCTCTACCAAGAGGTGTGAGAGTGGGTACAATTGTGCAACGGTTATAGCATAAGCCCCAAATATGTCAATCTATCCTTAGTAGCATCTACCCGTTCATTAGATACATAGGCAATGCCACGACCCTAGTGCCTTTCTCTATATTAAACACAACTTAGCAATATTCTCGTAGCATAATTTAGTTTTATTCATTAGTTTTATAATAGTAGTTATAAGAATCAAAGAAATCCAAAAATGTTTGAAGTGACATTAGGAGTACAAATACATCTCTAGACTAGACAGATAATACAACTCTACTACTAGCTCCCTGAGGAAATTCGATCCCAGAACACTATTCGGGTAAAAGCTATTGCGACCCGCTCTTCCTAACTTAGTGTAGCTTCGAGTCGGCAGCGATCAACTTTTTGGCACCGTTGCCGGGGAGCTTACGGTGTTGACTATCTGTTTGGTTAGTTTTGTGTTTTGCTTCTCTTTCCTTCTTGTTTACTAATTTTGTTTGTGTCGATCATTTAGGTACTTTGGCTTTAAATGCTAATGACCCTATTGGCAATGCCATGGCGGGGGAGGAGGTAGAAGATATTGATCATGATGAGGTTCCCGTACCTCAAGTTCCACGTAAAGGCCGTCAGGCCAATGACAACAATCCTATTCCAGACCCTCCTCCGCCACCGCCAAGAGCAATCCCAAGAGTTCTCCCAAATCAAGGGTACGCGAGTGCCATTGTTCCTCCCCGAATCCGGGCGGGGAACTTTCAAATCATGAATGTCATGTTGACCTTGCTCGAGCAACGAGGTTATTTTACGGGCGCCTTCGATCAAAATGCATACAAGCACTTGAAGGGGTTCGTAGATACATGCTGGTACAGCAAACAAACAAACGTATCAGAGGATGCGTTGAGATTGAGGCTTTTCCCGTTTTCTCTTCGGGGTAAAGCGTTGGATTGGTTAGAAAGGCTCCCAAATCATTCTATCACTACATGGGATGAATTGGCGGACAAATTTATTGCCAAGTTCTTTTCTCCAAGTCATATGGCGGCTCTTCGGGATGAGATTCTAGCTTTCAAACAAATGCCAACGGAACCTTTGCACGAAATATGGGAAAGATATAGAACAAATGGTGAAGGAGTGCCCTAATAACGACATGACCGAGTCGATGATACAACAAAC